>NC_039244.1:17629862-17687030 GCF_003368295.1 Carassius auratus | reverse complement strand
TGTTTGCCTAGTGTTGTGTTACATTAGTGTGCTTGTTTGGGCTTTAGCAGCCTGTAAAGTTCACACTGTGGTCACACCGTAGCACCTCAACACCTGTTAAAAGGCACTTGTCATGGTTGGTATAGCAGCAGAGGGATGCTTTTACATCTCTCTCTCTGTGCACAGACCTGTAGTGGAGTGAGGCCAGTGAGAATGTGCTGACAGTCTGAGGCACACTGACTCTCTGGGGTGATCAGACGGCTCCTGCTGACTCAGGCGCCAGTCGCTGTCCTCCTCCCCTCGCTCACTGATGTCTGACTGCATTCAGAAGAAACTGGAGGAAAACTCTTCTGATTGAGGCTTGGATAAACAGTCTTCAAAGAGCATGCAAGATAAAGGGTTTTCTCACTCCAAGTAATTTTCGATAATGGAAATAGAGTATTTTCAGAGTGCAATTTTTTGTTATATTGTTATTTCTACTTTTATAAATTAATTTTGTTGTTTTTGTTTTATTATTTTATGATATAATTCTAAAATATTGAGTATATATTAATCAATTATTTTAATATACTTTAAAATGTGTATTACTGTTTTAATACTAAAATATTTTAAAGTAATATCTGAAATATTCAGATTTCTATAAGAAATAAAATGTAAAAACTGAATATATATAATCTCAAGTTATAGAACATGGAAATTGCTCTTAGTTTCAGATCTACATAATATTCAGATAATGATCAAATGAATACCTTGGATTGTCTGTATGCTTTGCATAAAACTCTGACAATTGACTAAACACACGTTGTGTGGAGGTGAGTTTGGAGGAAGAACTGGATCAAAACGTTTTGAATTGAAAAACTGATTAATGCCATGTCACCATTCAATACTTGTAGATCATTGAGTATAGATTTAAATATAGATTCCATATAAAGTACATGTTAGGTTAATGGCTTTCTGATTGGGATTTTCCCTCAAGCTGTTTCACGAATCACAAGACACTCAAAACAGCACCAGGATCCTGAATGAGATCAATACCAGCTTCACAGCCCAATGTTTGATCACTGACCACAGGTTGATTTTTTGAGTTATCTATAACACAATAGTGCAGTACCTAATAAAAACCCCAACACCCTGTAGGATGCTGTGATGTTCAAGAATGAAAGCTGGTCTTCAGTAGAGTGAATTGCTCCTGAGGCTTGCTGAATGAATACTGATGCGTTAAACGCAGAGGTCATGCAGTCATTTATATTCAACAATCACACTTTGAGGAAGATGAAACTGATGGATACCGGTGTAAACCCTCAGAACCAATGCTGTGTGTTTCAGGAGGGGGTGGGGGTGGAGTCTTATAGAGGTCTTTAGGACACAAGGAGATGGGCTCTTACATCCCCATGAGAGCAGCAAGGAGGATTTATTAGCCCTGCTTTAAGCATGCAAACTGGTTCAATGTTCTCAAGGTCATTTTTTTTCCTTTTAGCCATCAGATTTGTGTGCAGATCAGCTAAATAAAAATGCAGTAGCCCAGCGCTGTCACATCAACATAGTTCCCCCTTTAAATTTCCCCAGTTGTCCCCAAAAAACTGAAAATTCAAAAATGGTTGGTCACTAGGTGGTACGAATCCACTGGGACCTAAAACTCCAGTTTCTAAGCCCCTTCGGCCCCGAGAGCCCATCATTTATCTAACATGTCTGGAGGATGTGGAGCACCTGAGCCAGTTATTTAGGATGTGATGGATGACCGTACCTTCTGCCTCAGCTGTTTCCTGCTGATCCCGTCCCTGATTCCTCCCCTGTCTCCATTTTCTTTTCTCTTACCAGTCTCACCATCTCTTCCTATCTCTCCATCTCCCAGGTATTCCTAAACCCAGCTGGGACCAGCTCTTCCATCAAGCCCATTTGTCTTTCCGAGCTGACAGCTCTCTCCACAACACCCGCAGTTGACCTGCTCTTTATTTGTTGCCTAAAATAGCTGGGCTGTCAGTGTATCTGTGCCACTGAAGTGCGATATGGAGTATTAACTTTATCAAAGTCACATGTATGTCTCAGCGCTGGCTCGAGTCTGCCCACCAAGCATTTTCTGCATGAGTACGTTTGATGCTTCTCTGATGTGTGTACCATCAATAGTCTCTCTGGACAACTAAAAAGTACCTTTCAAAATTTCCACACACAGGTAAAATAAAGAATTTATGTCAGTGTTTTTTCCTTTATATATAAACTGTCATTAAATGTACAGATATTTTTGTACATAAAAGCATTAGGGATGTGTTTGAGACCTTAACAGTTATTTATTTTTTTATTGTTTTGAATACCGAGAAATTTAGATTTCTCTCTCAATGTATTTTTAAGCAATAAAATCGAAATAATCGAAATAATATCTATAATCCGCTTGGAGCATTTCTCATGGCTGCAGAGGATTATTTATAAAGATAGCACCTATTTGAAAAATTGCTTTGACGTTTTCAGAGATGTGAGCTATTTTCAGCTTTAGATCAGTAAACATAACCTCACGGTCATTTTCAGTCATGCCTTGTGGGAAAAAAAGTTGGTTGATGGATATAAGGAAAGGTTTTTGGTTTAATTTCAGCCTCATTCTAATGATTCCCTCAGAGATTTTAACACTTGGTGCGAGTCACATTTTAATTAGCACACTAGATAAAATTGGTGTAGCTTCCTATTAACATCTGGAACGGAGCCAAATTAATGTACTTTGCCAATTCGTTGCACATGATTGGGTTTTACATTAAGTGTTTTAGGCCATGATGAACAGAAAGGAATCAAGGATTCGCAAAACTGGGGAGTAACACATTTCAGTTTTGAATTGTAATTTTTACACAGACTGTCAGCAATCCGATAAACACTCTTTACTGGGTCTGGGGTGTATTTGGACTGTTGGACTGATAAACGCAGCTCAGCTGATAAAAAGCTGCTGTTCTTTATGCACCAAAAAGTCCTCCGTTTCTATTTGGAAAGAGATTTGGCCCACTTAGAAAGACGTTGTTTCGCTGTTTCTAAAGCCGTCCTGTTCACAGCCACTAAGCAGGTGTGTGTCAGCTGGACTTGCCCTGTTCTGCAGCCAAAACAAGGATAACAAATGGCTTGGGGGCAGTTGGAAAGAGAGAAGAGAGAAAGTGTGTGAGGGAAAGAAAGAAGTTAAAACAAGAAAGCGGCACAATTCTTGGCCAGAAAGCCCTCATTAGGAACAGAGAGGCATGTGAGGGAGTCAGCTGCTGGGGTGATAAAGGCAGCTGGATGGATTCAGGAAAAAGCAGCACAGAGAGGCCTGTGTGGGACTGGACCTCAGCCAAACCCAGAGGCCCTGGCTCACATTATATAACCCTAAAGTGAAAAGAAAACACAGCAACAGTACAGCTAGACGATATATGACCAGGAAAAGTGTACGCTTTGAATTATAAACAGCCTATTTTAGTGAAAGGGGCAAAAATGCTTTTTGCCCCGAGAAAGTTGTAAAACAAAGACGAGGAGGGCTTTGATTGCTGTGGCCTGAGTTGGTTTTTCTGTTCAGTAAATGTTTTGCTTATTCAAACTGTTTTAAATAATGTTCTTATTCTAAGTGAATGAACACATATTTTCATACGTTTGACGTAACATTTGGCCAAGTTGCATTTGATTGTGCTGAACTTGCCTTGGATTTGACACTGAAGGATACTGTTGCTTCACACTGGCCGTGACAGTGAAGATGGAGCCAAGGTCAAATTGTTGCCTGAATACCAGAGATGTGCAACATTCAGATTTGCATTGAAAAAAATAAAAGGAATTTAAAGAAGTAGAATTCAAATGTCTTTAAATTCATTGGTGGATTGATGGATGGATGATATACATATATATATATAGAGAGAGAGAGAGAGAGAGCAAGATTATTAGCTTCTGCTGTGAAATGCTTGCTTTTATAGATGGATGTATGGGTGTATAGACAGATGCAGACAGAGGGATGTATGTATAGTAAGACGTGGATGAATAGATGGAAGATAGATGTATAGAGATTTTTAGCTTTTACCTTGAAATTCTTGTTTTTATGGATGGATGGATAGATGATAGATAAGCATTGATAGATCAGACAGTCCATATTCTTACATCAGTTGCCAAACACTCTTTTGAAGTAGTCCCTTCACAGTAGTCCCATAGCTTTCAATAAACAGTGAGCATTTGGAAAAAAGAGAGGGATTTGCATGCATATTTAAGGTGACATTTCTGCTGAGCAAATTCAGCCAGCCGTAGAATGACAATAGCAGGATTAACATTAGCACCCACCCCCACGCTCTCGTCATGCCTCGCTCTGTCAGAATGCTGCGCTCATCATTTCCAGCACCGATCCACAGACATGTCCAGGCTGGTCCCATCCAGTAACGGACCCTAGTATGAAGAAAAACACCCCTCATTTTGAACTTCCAAATGGAATGTGATTTTCGGTAACATGTAGGAGGCATTCAAATTATGTACGCTTCACCTGTCTTTCATCTGTGTAATGGTTCCCCAAAGATTCATGTGGAATGGCTTTCTAGAGCATTTTGAGGCAGTGGCATTATATCTATTTTGTGTATTAGTTTTACACTGAAGTCTTTTTCCCTACAATCTTATTTATGTTTTAGAAGAGATGTAAACATCTTATGTGCATTCTTTAGTTTTTTTTTTTTTTTTTTTTTTTGCATAGTGTGTTTCACATTGTTTTAAATATAAAACACAGTCCCTTCCATGGTGATTTGTCTCCTGGAAGCTGCAGTGATTATCTGGCTTGTCATCGATCACCAATCATCATTCAAACATCAGTGCACAGAAAGAGCTGAGACAGACATTCTCCACCAGACGCCACACAGAGGAGGTTTTCAGATCGCTATTAATGTATTTCTGAGGAGTTTTTCTCTCTCATGTTATTTTTGAAAGATTTTTGCATGCTGTCACAAATACTACCTTTCAAGATCTAGGTGATGTCTCTTCAAGTCAGCATGAGTTTTTTTGCCAAGAAGAACCGCATTAAAGAAGTTAGGTGTTAATGGTGTATTAAGTACTAACAGATTTAAAAAAATAAATAAGTGTTTATGATCCGTAAAACTGTGGTTAGTCTGACTTAACATGGCAAGTGACTACGATATAATTTGTTAAAGGTGCAGTTCACCCAAAAATCTGTTTCCATTTGCTCGCCCTCATGTAATTCTAAATCTGTATGACTTTCTTCTGTGCAACACAAAAGATATAAAAAAAGAATAATAATTCTCCATACAGTGGAAGTCAATGGCATCCAGCGTTGTTTGTTCTGCAAAATAATGTCTCTCAGTTTTGGAACCACATGCAGATGAGAAAATTTGCATACATTTTCATTTTGGGTGATCTATCTCTTCAGAATTATCATCTGGATATACGCTGAAAATCTGAGAATCAATTTTCACTCAGAATTAATAGCAAATTCACAACCAATAACAAAGAACTGGAAAGCAGAAAAAAAAAAAAATTCTATTTCACTCCAGTGATCTTTTTTATAGGTTTTTATAAAACATATGTGATCCTGGACCCCAAAACCAGTCATAATCGTATGAAATCTGAATAAATAAGCTTTCCTTTGATGCATGGTTTGTTAGGATAGGGCAGTATTTGGCCGGGATACAACTATCTGAAAATCTGCAATCTGAGGGTGCAAAAAAAAAATCTAAATATTGAGAAAATCGCCTTTAAGGTTGTCAGAAGGAAGTCCTTAGCAATGTCCTGAGTAATTATAATAAATTGTTATATATTTACAGTAGGAAATGTACAAAATATATTAATATTAATAGCCTGTGATTTTGGGCATAAAAGAAAAATCAATAATTTTGACCCATATAATGTATTTAGGGCTATTGCTACAAATATATCCATGCTATGACTGGTTTTGTGGTCCAGGGCCATATATTATTATTGTTACCATGTAGCATTTAGCGGCATAAAAATGTATGCTACTATTCCAAATCTAACACTCCAGTGTTATTAGAAGAGATTCTTTTCTTCCCTGTAATAGCTGTTATTAAAAGTCTTTTAGCCTGCAGTCATGGTGTAAGATTTGTGATTAGAAGGTCAGGAATGTTCTGTTAATCAAGTGTGAAGACCTTCTGTTTCTCTAAAATGGGCATAGTAGCTTGTGATGCTGTTTTTTTGTGTGTGGTCAGTGTTTATTCCCTCTCAGCTGGTACTTTGAGTTGACCCTAAGGCTATATAAGATTTTACTTTAAACAAAATGGGTCTCCAGTAAAAATCGAAGGATGCTGCTTTCAGCTACTATAAGGTGTCACGGTTTTACGCTGCCTGAAGGAATACGGAGTCGAGGATAAACGGAATAAGGTTTTTAATATATCCAACACAGGGGATATCCAACATGGAGCACAGAGGTAGACACACGTAAGTAGCAAGTGATCACAAGTGAGAAGACCCGACAAAACAGAACTGAAGGGACAAGGCTTATGTACAACAGATAATTGGGGAAACACAGGTGGATGGAATCATTAAATTAACAGGGACATGGAACACATGAGGAAGATAATAGACACCTGGGAACTAATCAAACTAAACACGGAAGACAGAAACTGGGTCACGGGCAAAAACAAGCTAAATGAGTCCAGGTGTGTGACAGTACTCCCCCCTCCCGGTAGGTGCGTCCTCGCACCGTAGAAACAACAGAGGGAGGCATGGGTGGGAACCTGGGAGGAGGGACTCCCAGGAGGGGGCCAGCAGACAGGGACCACAGAAGGAGGAGCCAGGGAGGAGACGACGGAGGAAGGAGCCAGGGAGGAGACAGGAGCAGGAGGAGCCAGATGGTCCACCAGAGACCAGCCAGGGCGGAGATCCAAGGTGGAGTCGACGGCGGGAGGAGCCATGGTGAAGGAAGGGTCGACGACACCAGGGGGCCGACAGGCGGAGACTGCACCGATGGGTGAGGAGCCCAAGATGGAGCAGCACAGCCGCAGAGCCAGGGGGACGTCGAGGTTCCGGAGGGCCTAGGTGGAGCAGAAGGCTCAGGCGACCAAGGCGGAGGCGGGGTCCTGGCAGACCGCTGTGGAGCCGGAGCGACCGAGGATGGAGGTGGAACCGGAGGGAAGGAGGAGCCTGACAGAGCCGGAGGGATGGAGTGACGAGGTGGAACCAGAGGAGTGGAGTCCCGAGGCGGCGGATGGTCGACGACTGACCAAGGTGGAGCCGGAGGGACGAGGGAGCCCGGTGGAGCAGGTGGGATGACAGGCCACGGTGGAGACGAGGGAGCTAAGAGCCAAGGCGGAGCCGCTGGGTCGAAGGACCGAGGAGGAGTCCAGGGCTCGGAGGCTGGAGGCGGAGACAGGGCCTTAACACGCCAAGGCGGAGCTGGAGACTGGCAGTCCAGCGGCGAACCACCGCGCCCCGATGGCGCGGACTGAGGGTGAGCTGCGGGACTGACTGGCACCAGCAGGGATGACGAGGAACTGGCTGGTCTAGGAGGAGGAGAGAGGAGAAGGATGGGAGGAAGGACAGGAGGATCAGGACTGGACGGAACCAGCGAAAGAGTAGAGGGACCAGCAGGTTTGGGAGGAGGCGGGAGAGGGAGGCTGGGAGGGAATACAGGAGACACAGAAGATTCAGGGCTGGGCGGAACCAGCGGAGACACAGAAGATTCAGAGCTGGGCGGAACCAGCGGAGAAACAGAAGATTCAGAGCTGGGCGGAACCAGCGGAGAAACAGAAGATTCAGAGCTGGGCGGAACCAGCGGAGAAACAGAAAATTCAGGGCTGGGCGGAACCAGCGGAGAAACAGAAGATTCAGGGCTGGGCGGAACCAGCGGAGAAACAGAAAACTCAGGGCTGGGCGGAACCAGCGGAGACACAGGAAACTCAGGGCTGGGCGGAACCAGCGGAGACACAGGAAACTCAGGGCTGGGCGGAACCAGCGGAGAAACAGAAAACTCAGGGCTGGGCGGAACCAGCGGAGAAACAGAAAACTCAGGGCTGGGCGGAACCAGCGGAAATGGAGTAGAGGAAATGACTGGAGGAGGTAGGAGTGGGAGACTGAGAGGGTATACAGGGGAATCAGGGCTGGACGGAACCAGCAGGGAAACAGGAAAATTAGGGATTACCTCCGTAGACCAGTCCATCAGATCCAGAACTTGCTCCATATAATCTTCAGAGACTGCATACAGCTCACCCTCAGTCGCAGGAGTGTGGGCAGGGCTTTCCTCCACGCCCTCGACCTCCACGAGGACTCCCACGATGCACGGTGTTGCCGGCTCACACACCTGGTCAGTCGCGCTCTCGAGATCCTGTTCCCTGTCAATGGATTGCTCGGGCTCTGCGGCTGCGGTGGGCTCTGGCTCCGTGTAGCGAGTTGGTGGCTGGCTGGTCTCTGGGTAGGGAGTGGGACTGGCGAGATCCTCTATGGGGCTGAAGGTGAAAGATGAGCCATTTCTCGCCAGAGTCCACTCCACGTATGCGGCGAAATCCTCTCGAGGACCATCTTCGGACGACAACGCTCTGCATTTGGAGTTCAGGCTGGTGTTGTAGAAGGTGCAGAGCGCGCCGTCCGGGTAGCTGGTGGCATTAGCTAATAGGAGAAACTGTCTGGTATGGTCCTCGAGAGAACGTCCTTCCTGCTTCAGCAGGAGGATGAGGAATTCGGGACGATAGAGGGGATCCATAGAACACTACGAAACAAAAAGACTTTGAAAACACAAAAACAAAACGGAGGAAAAAAAACACGCAGTTTTCTATTTTCTTTTTCTGGTCGGGTCTTCTGTCACGGTTTTACGCTGCCTGAAGGAATACGGAGTCGAGGATAAACGGAATAAGGTTTTTAATATACGCAGTTTTCTATTTTCTTCTTTAGGTCGGGTCTTCTGTCACGGTTTTACGCTGCCTGAAGGAATACGGAGTCGAGGATAAACGGAATAAGGTTTTTAAAATATCCAACACAGGGGATATCCAACATGGAGCACAGAGGTAGACACATGTAAGTAGCAAGTGATCACAAGTGAGAAGACCCGACAAAACAGAACTGAAGGGACAAGGCTTATGTACAACAGATAATTGGGGAAACACAGGTGGATGGAATCATTAAATTAACAGGGACATGGAACACATGAGGAAGATAATAGACACCTGGGAACTAATCAAACTAAACACGGAAGACAGAAACTGGGTCACGGGCAAAAACAAGCTAAATGAGTCCAGGTGTGTGACATAAGGAGCTACAAAATACAAAACTGTATTTTTTTTATGTGACCAGTTTATTCACATCAATAATTTATTAAGATGGATATGGATGCATTTCTTGCAGTTATGTTTGCATACATCTGACAGATGACTTGATCAAACTGTCACAAATCCACATACCTGGACGATCTGCTTCAGTGATGCAAAATCATGAAAGAATTTGTGAATTTTGAACACATTTTATTTAAATTGGTTATATTTGTAAAAGACTTCTAATAAGTTTCTGATAAGTGACAGAAAAGTAACTGAAGAATTGTCTAATAATCATGAATGACCAGGAAAGTCTATTCTGCAAAGAATAGTGTTGATAAAAAAGAGAGAGATAATAATAATACATTTTACTTGAGCACCAAATCAGCATATTAGAATGATTTCTAAAGGATCACATGACACAGAAGGCTGGAGCTATGGTCATAAATTACATTATATATATATATATATATATAAATTGTTATAGTATTTTAATATTAGTATTCAAATTTTTCAATAAAAACAGCATTTGCCAGCATAATAAACATCTTTCAAAAACATAAAAAATAAAACCGACCCCAAACTTTGGAATGGTACTATTTATATATATTTTTTATTTACAGATGTACCACCTCTTTTTAGTGCTTTGCTTTCTCATCTTAGGCAGATGTGATCTGTAGATATAAAGTTACTACCTGGTCAGAAGTTTCTCTGGATCACATCTGCTGTGATCTTCTACTTCTTATTAAACACCAGGGAAATTCAATTCCAAATGTTTGCACTGAAACAAGGAATTGAGTCTGGAGCTCTCTTGGTCCGGCATCTGTTTCCCTTTAATCCGAGTTGTTTAAATACATAAAAGACAAGTCTTTATATCAAGGACATGTTGACAGAATTACAAACAGGTTCTAAACATCTGACAGCTGCAGCCCAAGACTAGCATTACTCGAAAGTGGCGGAAACAAGAAAGAAATGCATCATTTGGCGCCAAAATTTCTCCATTCAGAGCAAAAGCAGCAGCACTGAACTGCGCTGAGTATGAATAAGTCGTTTTATCCTGGTTCTCTGGCTTTGGCAGATTGTCTTTTATGTGCTTGCACAGTGCTTGACTCTCTGTAAGTCTGTTTGTCCAATCTGCCAGCCATTTATCAGCTGCTCTTCTGGAAGACTGACGTTTTGCTCACCATGGAAATGTCCAGCCAGGCCTGTGACGGTTGTCTTGGCACATTGCTTGGATAATGAGGTAGTGCGTTTCATTTGTTTTCTTTGCACTCTTCATCTTTGTTGATAGAGTGGACAGCAAGAGGGGCCTTAAATCGATGAAGGGCAAATTTAAGGTGTAAAAGCCATGTGCCAAGCCGAGTTAACTGCCCTCACCATCCGTTGTTGAATCTGTGCCAGCCTTTAACAGAGGCCAGGCTGTGTGTGTGTGTGTGTGTGTGTGTTTGGGGGACAAGACCCCTCAATTGTATCCTCCCGTAAAGGGTTCAATATAATCAACTTCACTTTTTCATCCTAGATAAAGCGAAACAGTGATTATGTGACTTTCAATGACTTCTCTGGCATGTAAACAAAACTTCATTTCCTATTTGAAAGGTGACAGTGTTTAGTGAGCGAGAAGGACACACTGTATAAAGCTGTTAATTAATTAAAAATCGAGTCTGTCTGTGTGGAATTGTCACATCTAATACAGCTTGATATCGGTGCTCATGGTGAATAATAATATCTCTTGACTTCATCATTGATCACTGCTGACTCATTATGAGTCATACATTAGTGCTACTTGGATGCGTCTTACACTGCTGATGCACAATACAGACAAAAGTTTAAAACAAATGTGTGTTTTCATGATCTTATAGCTTGTGATCAAAAAGCTATGACTTAAAGCTGCAGTTGGTAACTTTTGTAAAAATATATTTTTTACATATTTGTTAAACCTGTCATTATGTCCTGACAATATAATATGAGACAGATAATCTGTGAAAAAATCAAGCTCCTCTTGCTCCTCCCAGTGGTCCTATTGCCATTTGCAGAAAGTAATCCGCTTCCGGTAAAAAACAACCAATCAGAGCTGCGGTCCGTAACTTTGTTTGTGTTCAAAATGTAGAAAAATGTATATAATAAGCGAGTACACCATGAATCCATTTTCCAAACCGTGTTTGTAGCCTGTCCTGAATCACTAGGGTACACCTATAATAAGTGTTTATATTCGGACTATTTTAGATTGCTTCGGGGGTACCGCGGCGGAGTAACCCAGTACCTTTGTGATTCTTCATAGACATAAACAGAGAGAAGTAGTTCTGGCTACGATGTTCTTCCGCAAGACGCAAGCAGTTCTGTTTATTAACCGCTAGAGCGTCAAAAGTTCCCTACTGCAGCTTTAAATAAGTTTTGTAGTATCATTATTTAGTATTTTAGTTTAATTATAGTTACATTTATATAGTAAATTGTAATGTTATATTTAAACTATAAATAGATTTTGTATTTACTGTATATGAATAGTAAAACTGTTATTATAGTAATAGTAATAATAGCCTATATATTAATAAAATCAGTAAATTATGTTTATTTATCTATGGACTGAACACTGAAGGTAGTTTATGTAGATAAACCCGTTTAACTTCCATTTGTGCTATTTCCTAGTTTTGGTAACTTTAATAATTATAAAACTATTATAAATTATTATAAAATGTTGTAAATAAGCAGTATGTGCAACCAAAATTTTGACTGGTGTCCTAGATTATTATTTAAATATCCATTATAAAATGTATGATCTAAAGATCAATTTGTCATTTGCTTTTTACTTCTAGCAGAGCAAAAATCTTTGAAGATCTAAAGGTCTGCTTCATAATTTATTTATAGACTTTCCTGCACGTACTTCACGGCATTATTGGAAATGAGCCATTGACTATTCTAGAATCCATGCTGGTATTTTAGGATCGGCCTGTTCTGGACTCACTGCTGGATGGGTGATTGGCTGCTGTCCCAAAGATTCCTCATGGGGGTTATGTGGGACACCAAGTGTCCCATTATAGGACAGTGAAGGAATAATGTTCCAGCACCTCATGCACCTCAATACATCAGTGAGTTCACAACAAACAATATATTTATTTGTTTCAAAGTTGCTCTCAATAATTCACATCTGCACATTTATCAGCCTGTGCCAAGATGTGATATCAGGTGAGAACAAGTTCCTCCACTTTGAATTTCTGCTTTCTCTGCTTTATAACAAACAGCAGATCACTAGAGAGGAAAACCTCGATACACGTGGAGACGTGTGGTTTCATTGGTGAGCGCATGCATATCCAGGTTTAAAGGAACTCTCTGAACTGTAACTAGAAACAGACACGAGCTTTTGTGGCTGCTCTGCAGACAGCCAGCAGACCGAGGAAGCATTGTGAGCTGACAGATAAGAAATACTGCATGGGAATAGAGAAGAGGTTTCAAACACCTGAATACTATAAATAAGACGGCTGGGGGGGGGGGGGGGGGGGTATCTTTTTATCTATATCTGAACTATTCAAAGAAAGACAGGTGAGAAATCTAGGAATATCTTCCAGCTGCAGTTTTTAAAGAGAATTACTCACACACAAAAAAATGATCTCTTTCATTGTTATTTACTTAACCGTGACTGTGTAATGGGAGCAAAACTTGCCAGCAAAATAGAGATATGTGTATATATAATATATATAGATGTATACACCCCATGCAACGTGCCTATCAATGGGCATGGCAGGTGTTGGGCTTCATGTATCCATACTTAGAATATATACTGAAGATCTATTTACACTACATACCGGGTACACTGCAAATACACCAGGACCATTTTGATTGCTTCCTCCTCCATGCTCTTAATTTGTTGGCAGAAATTCCTAATAATATTGCATTGTGAAGCCTTGATTAAGACCTTAATTAGGTCCTTAATTCAACATAAACTGTCAGTCTGTATGGTGCTATTTTTTTGCAGAGCTCTAATCCATAATTCCAAATGTCTTTACTGTTACAATTTAATGCACCCTTGGTCGATGAAAGTATTGATATCAGTTTCATTTCTGTTTCTCTGTTTGTTTGTTTGTTTGTTTTTTATCTTATCCCAAATCTTTCAACAGTGGTGTATTTTCATTAATGGAGGAAGAATTAACAAAATAAGTATCCATATTGATTGTAAAAATGTATGTTACATCTATATGTTATAGAACATAACCACAAGCTGCTGGAGTAAAAAAAAAACTGAAGTCATAAAGCACAGTGTGAATATAATGCAATACTTGAATGTATGGCAAGTCTATTCATGCAAGGCCTTTCTTTCACACACAATCTTGAAGATACTCTGCTTGTATAGAATTGTGCCATTGATCTTTGAACTACAAGTTTAACTGATAAGATTCAACTTTGCAGCTTCTTACTAAACACCTTGTACACAATGGCTCCGATGTGCTCCAAGAACACTTCTCCAACAACACCACCATGAAAAACAGCAAATCGTCCATCACTGCTTTGTGCATAACTATGATTTACTGCTTACCATTCATTTAACTGAGGGGAAAAAAAGAGTGCATGCAAGCATCAGTTATATTGAGAATATTTGCACTGGCAGGGATCCAGTGTACCATCATATTACTCATGCATAGACATGCCTCTTGAAGAGCATTCGTTACATTCATACAGTGTTATATTTCAACATTGCATCCCTGCAGTTGTTTCACACAAAAGCGGCTGATTGGAAAAGAATGCTGTCTTCTAGCACAAAAATGCATATGGCATTGCCTACTCAGCCGGTTGGCGTTTGAAATATTGTATCGAGCTGAGACAGGGAAAGGCACTGTTACTCTTATGTGAGAACAAGTCCCGTCACGGCAGCCTGTGGAGCTTTTCCCAGTTTACCCAGGGTGTGCCTGACTCTGAATTACATGATGTACCTGTGCCTGGGACAAATGGCTGTTAAAGTGCTCAGCTCTCAACAGATTCTACAAAGCGGTGTGCCAGAGGGAAAGAGCGGAGAAATCCACAAGGTCGTTCCCAGGCCAGGCTCCAGCTGTCGTCATTCGTCATTCATACTCTTTTAAGTAATTCTTTGAAAACTAAATGAGTGTGTTTTGCTGCTTTCATGGACCTTAGCCCTTCTACAGCTGACATTAGAACAGAAATGTTTGTGTTGCTGCATCTTACAGGTCTAATCCTTTCACATGTGGCGTCAGGCTCTGTGTATACAGTGGCGTCTCTCTCCGAGGGGCGGAAAGAGGCTTTGTCACTCATATAGTGAATGTCCTATTATTGACTGTAATTGAATCCTGTGCTGTTTTGGTTGAATAAGCAGTTCTGTTGTTCCTTTAGCTGTATGTATTAAGAGTCTTTTTGGTCAGGATGGCCTTTGGTAATGTACAGTGACCCCAAAAATCTATTTGGACACTTAAAGGGATAGTTCACCCAAAATGAAAAATCAGTCATTATTTACTCGACCTCATGTTGTTCCAAAGCTTTCCTCCTGTTTAACACAAAATAATATATTCTGAATACTGATTTAACTGATTTTGTCCACATAAGGAGTTTAAAATAAAATTAAACATCTTTAACTTTCAGTTTATGGGCAAAAAACACTGAGACATTTTCAGCTTTTATGTTCCACAGAAGGAAAGTTATACAGGTTTGGAACAACATGAGGATGATTAAATCATGACAGATGTTTCTCTTTTTTTTTTTTTTTACTGAACAACCCTCTAAACTAGGATTTGTATTTGACTACTTTGGCTTGCTTAGTTTCAGAAAATATGCGAAAAATAATTTATTTTAAATTACATTTTAAAAGGATTAGCCATTTTTCTAAGTTCCAGTGCTGAGCCTGTTTGATAACCAGAAAGTGTTATAGAAGGCATTTTGTCTTTATTTTGAACTTGAATATTTTTTTTAATCCACACATCTTTTCAGTATAAACCTGCATAGCTTTAGTCAACCCAAACATGTATTGTGAGTCTACCAAGCTCATAAACAGTAACTCCATGTGGTATATTCAAAAGGTTTCAAAATTATGGATCACTCGTTCTCTAAAATAAGAAGCAACCCCAGCCTCTCATCAGTGGGCTTAACTGAAGCAAACATTCACTCCACAGCACAGTCTAATGAGAACCAGCATGCGACTTATAGCACTACCCTTGTCCCTAAATAAGCATTGTTTAGGGGACTCTAATTGATGTGGTAAGTTGTGAATAATGCATTTGGTGGTGGAATGTTTTCATTGATTGCAGATGGTCGAGGTTCAGCCATAAAGCCACAGCATAGGAGCACTGTTAAGTTTTATACAATGGACACCCATAATGGTTTTTATTTTTAGGCATGGAAAGGGTTCAAATCAAGGTGTTGTAATTACTGGTTGGTCAGCTCTCATATGACAGTCTTGCTACACTAGCTGTTAACTATCTTGTCTCTTTGAGGAGGAGTTGAACTTGTGCCTAGACAACTACAGTGACTATTGTAATTATGCATCAGATGGGACTCCGACAGGGGCCCCCTAATTTGGGTGAGTGTGTTAGATGCCTGTGTGTATGTCCCCCTCTGTTCTGCCTGAACACAGACTGCTCTTTCAGGCTTAATGTCAGTGTTGGCTCAGTCAGGCTTTCTATACATCTCCCCAAACTGCCTCCAGACACTACAACAACAAAGGAAATGTGGAGACAATGGAGGTATTTATAGCATCCGGGGCTGTTAAGGCTCAAACGCACAGACATGTGAGAGTGTGTGATTTATAAAACAGCGTAGAAATAAGGAGTTGTGAGGATACGGGAGTTCATGCTGAATGCACAGAGGTTTTAAATGTGGGTCGCAAGGAGATACTAGAATCTGTACTCTTCCCGCTGAGCTGCTTCATCCGTCAAGAGATTGTTGAAGTGATGATGGCTCTGGTCCAAAACTAGTCAGCAGCCTATGTACGTTGCATTTTAAAACACTCCTGGTTTCTGTTTGGCAAATTCACTCCCATAATTAATTTTTAAAAGCTCAGTGAAAAAATCCATTTAAGACGACATAGTGGACAATCACTGTGGAATTTTTGATAGCAAACTATACTTTATTCCAATGTTGCATTGAAAGGAAGCTTTATAATAAAAAATCACCATTTCTATGTCAAATAAATGATATACATAAAATAAAATACCTAAGCGCTATAATTCTATTAAAAATTTATACACGGTTTAAAAGTTTATTGTACCATCCATCGCTATTATTTCCTGTGATGGCAAAGTTGAATTTTCAGCATCATTACTGCATTCTCAGTCTCATGTTACATCTTCAGAAATCATTGATGAAAAAATGATTTTTTTTTGTTTTATGTAAACTGTGATACATTTCTTTCATAAAGAATGAATAGAAAGTTCAAAAGAACAACATTTATTTGATATTGAAATAAAATGTAATGTGTCCTTGCTGAATAAAGGTATTCATTTCTCTTTTAAAAGAATTACCCCAAAATCAAAACTCTTTCATTTACCCACACTCATGTCATTCCAAACCCATTTGCTACTTCCAAATTCTTCCAAATTCCAGAATCTTCCAAATTTTCCTTTTGTGTTCCATGGGGAAAATAACAGCTTATTGGCTTTAAAAAGACATGATGGCAAATAAATAATGACAGACTTGTCATTTTTGGGTGAACTATCCCTTTAAGCTGTGTGTTAGAGGCCTCTGACACACTGTCCTTTGCAGTGCGCCAAGCCAACTAATTCCCCTCAGCTTCTTACTTCTGCATAATGAGCAATTCGTGATAAATCTCCTAATGTTATAACCAGAAGAGGGAAGGATGAGGAATAAGAAGAAGTAAGGATGCTGAAAAGTGGAATTAAAAGAGAAGAAGATAGAGACAGAGGAAGAGAGAGAGAGTAAGAGACTGAGGGATATTTTTAGGAGTCTCCTCTCTGACCACTTCAGTGGCTCGGGCTTCGTGCCTGGAACTTCTGGTTTCATTGTGCAACCCGGCATCCAACGAGACGCCATTTATCCAACCGGAGACAGGGCTCACTTTGTCTGTGTGCACCACAGTGAGGGTACCTAAAGACAACTTCTGCCTCCGCTAAAGGGAACAGCTGTATCGAGGCCACGCTCCTAAAAATAACGTTCCCAGTTTAATTAGGGGCCATCAGGATTCCTCTGGATCCTGCCAAAAGGCCGGAGTTTGGAGGGGAATCAAGGTCAACTGAAAAAAAACATCTTTGATGTGCCATTTAATTCTATTTGATACTTTTGGTTATGTTTGATGTGTTATTGTTGTATTAAAGACCACTTGTATTCATTTAAACTAGTTTCACATGGATTATATTGCAGAACCAGTATTTATTTTAAAGATGGAGTGTGTCTGTCCTGGTCTTACGTTCCACTGTACACATGTGAAAGATTCCTGTGGGAATCGCAATTAACAGGCTGGTCTGGAAAACCCTGGGACAGTTTAACTCTGCCCTGACCACTGTTAATAAATAATGAGCAGCACATTACCTCTTTCTAATGATTCTATAAGCTACTGATTAATATTGTAAAACTCTATATCCGCTGTATGCTGGCATGATTCCTGTGGGAACTGAAGCTGAAAAAAAAAACTGCTTGTGAAAGCAGCTGTGTTGAAGTGACATTAAGACCTGCAATTAGAGAAAACATGAAAATTCTATTGTTTCAAACAGGACTAATACGGATTAATACGATTACTGTGTGTGTGTGTGTGTGTGTGTGTGTGGTTTTTTTTTTTTTTTTTTGAAAGAACATGAAGCTAAAAAAAAAAGGAACATTTTTCATTTTGGGTTGAACTTTCCCCTTTAAAAAAGCGACACTGCTCAAACAGTTCTTTCTTGGTTTAGCATTGCAACCTCATGTTGTTCATTTGTTTACTGTAAGAATATTCTTAATGTTTCACTCATGAGTGTCTCCCAAATTTTTAACCATGATCTTTACTCTTGTGCTTTGATGTTTAGCTTTAATTTGGTCAGTATACTGTTGTTTCTATTACACCCATGTTTCTTTTTTTCTCCATGAATTTAAGAGGTAATGATTTCCCAACATAATATATAAACGAACCAACCGTTTAAGCCTTGTATTTTATGTCTCACTGAAAGTGGAAATATTCTTCTCTCTATAGTCTACATAACACACCTTTTAGTCTCACTATTTCTCTTTGGCACACAAACACATTCATTCTGGCTTGGTTCTTGGCCTCTATTATGTCATAATCTAATATTATCCCTCTCACACTACAGATTTCACTGAATGCAGCCTTTTTTTAGATGCATATATGCTTCTCAAAGGGGTTTGAATCAATAGCTGTTTTCTGTCTTGAGGGCAATAGTTTAATTATTGGTCTTTTTCTGTGTTGTATTGGGTCACTGAAAGCCTGGCTGTTTCGGCCCTCACTGCCCCCCCTGTGTTGATCCGCTATTTTCAACATGTTAAAAGTCGGCATTGATAGGAAACAATTACGGGGGTCAGAGGTTAGGTGATTAGCAGTAATTACAGGAAAAGGACGACTGAGTGTATGAACGTGCTTAGACGAGGTCACTGGTCACCATCTAATGTGACAGTTATATGAATATAGCTGATTCAACATGGCTTTCCACTTTCCTTTTTAAAAATGTATAACCTTAAATGAATAAATAAACATAGTTACTACATACTACTTCTATTTGGTTCTGGTTAGGAAACATTGTTGCAATGTAATGCGAGAGTTGTGCATTGATCAGTCAATATTGTGCAAAAAACATAGTATTTGAACTCATAGTGTACTCAAAAATGTGCTCAAATCAGTTATTATTTAATGTTTAATGAACAGTTGTGAGCATTTTGTTAGAAATTAGTTGGGCTGTACAAGATTTTCCCCTAATATCTTATTGGTATATACATAAAAATGGTGTAGAAATGTAGAATTTGTTGTCAAAAAGTAGAGTTTGGTGTAGAAATTTTCTCTCAAAATTGTATTTTTATTTTATTTTTTACAAACAATTAGAAAGAAACACATTGAATGAAATGTCAATTTCTGAAGTAGAAAAACTGCAAAAAGTAATATTTACCTATAGCTTGACATTAAGTTAAACACAAAAAATACCTTTCTCATAATATGTCTAAATTGTACAATTTCGAAAAAATTTGCAACCAAAACTTAAAGCTAAGCATAAAACCAAAGACCATAAAATAAAAACGTTTGTTTAAAAAAAAAAACATAATTAATTTTTTATACAAAGTCATATGATTTCATGAAAAAACTTTTTTTTTTTTTTAGTAAAAGTGTCTTGGCATTTCAAGTTTCGTATCTCACACTTTAAATGTTAATTTCTAGCATTGCTTAATAAATGTTGTTCTACCTAAGTGAGAGATTGTATTTGTCTGAGGTGCTCTGAAATATCTGAGGTCTTGTTTGTGATGCGTGAATATGTATAATGAGCATCGCTGTAGTCCCCTCAGGACTTCCTCATAAATCAACAAGGTATGCTGACCAGAAGTCTCCACGGATATTTCTGCTTCCAAGAACTGGGCAACACATTCATTTCCAATCATGGCCTGACGCTTCACAGAAAGAGACTCTTTTAACTATCCTGGTGAAGTGCTTAAAATATTGGGCACATCTTACGTACTGTACCAGATTCAGTAATACTAACACATATTTAAACTGTATACACAACAGTAGTGCAATTAAACTCGTAACACAGCTCAGTTGTAAGCTAGTATTCATGATGCATATTTTCCTGTGCTCTTTCCACAGTCTCACACGCTCATACCTCTGCTTCAGATAAACAGCAAGCACACTAATGGCTCTCTCACATGGATGCAGTATGTGTTCTCCGCTTTCTGAGAAGGAGGCTCCTCTCTCTGGTTGCTGTAAATCACATTTGTGACCTTGGACCACACAGTTTAGTGAGCTCAGCCCAGGCCACAGGCACAGAGGATGGGACACTGAATGGAGAGATGCTAAACAGAGCAGGAAGTGCACTTAATAGAAGCTCTGGAAATTCTCTAGAAGTACTGCTATGAAGTTATTCATTGATGTATTCAAGAAATACCAATTAAACTGTTTCAGTCTCTCTCTCTCCCTTGCAGATTAAAGTCAACAAGCGAGGAGATTTCTTTTTTGTCTCTCTAAAGACCCTTTCACACTGCCGTTCCGGCAAATACAGAGGTAAAGTGTTCCTGCAATTGTTCCCTGGTCTCTAGATTTTGCACTTGCACACTGCCAGTGATGACCTGGTATATGCTCGTGCTTTCACACACAATGTACAAGTCGACAACGCTAGGCACGTTATACTTTCACTGAAGCAAATAAACAATCTCTGCGTCAGCGCGGAAAGTGAAGAACTAACTGATCTCTGCTTCATTACAGTTTGCACATTTGTTTTCGTCGCGAACGTTGAGCTTCCTTCAAAACAGCCGGTAAAAGAGCCGCGCGATAACACGCGTCATCACTTCGACATGGAATTAGATCTGGCTTTTGTTCACACAGCGCTCGTACTGGGTCGAACCCCGCAATGTTACTAGGTCCCCGACCCGGGTTCAATTCGGTAATCAATTCCGGGACGTGATTGCTTTCACACAGAAGGCGACCCAGCAATGTTTCGGAAATATTGCGGGTCCGACGTGCAGTGTGAAAGGGGCTTAAGTGTTTTCTGACACATCCCACAGTGTATCCCATCAACTCTCTCTGAAAGAAAAACATCCTATAATGACCCGTTTCAAAATCTAAACTCAAAATCTAAGTCTAGATGTTAGTCACTGCTGCTTACATGCTGATGCTCATGAACATAATACAGCATGTAGAGACTATATCAATCCATAAAAAGGCCATTTTCAGTTCTAGTCTAGTCTAGTCTATCTAGACTGTCCCCAAGGGTAAATTTGGTTTAGACTTCATGTTGGTAAATAGACATGAACATCTGAAAGATGACACCCATAAGGGGACAGTCTTCTTTTGTGTTCCACAGATGAAATTAAGTCATACAGGTTTGGAACAATTCCATTTTTGGTTGAACTATCATTTTAAAATTCACACTTTTGGTTCAGAGGAGGGGGATTTCGCTAGTCAAACCACTCTCCACTTCATTGTTGACTTCAGCCCATTTACCAAGTTGAGAGTGTGGTAATGTAGGGGATGTCACACCTATTCACAGCCGAAATCTTACCACCTACTTTTGTGGGTTTGTCACACTTCTTGTTTACAAAGAGGAGTGATCAATTAAATGCTTTCCTGTGGCATTTCTCACAGATTACGTGTCATGTATTGCAACACCTTTGGCAGCAAATAACGAAGATTGTAGTAGGAAGAACGTAAACCTTAACCATGAGCAACAATCACAGTCTTTGTGCAGACCACACTACATTTGTAGAGTTCTTCAGTGTGAACTGAAAGTGAGAAAGAGCTAATTCACTGTCAAGGGCAGCTTCAGCACCAACCACACAGAAATTCCTAACTGATTGTGTTCTGATTGGCTGAAAAAAATTAGTAGGGCCATTAACTGTTGAGTTAACATTCACCCACTTCTGTGAACCAACTCACTCTGTTTTTGTTTAAGAGTTATGGAAATTAAGCTCACAAATAAGTCTCACATTATTGGGGAGAAGTTTGTTGTTGTTGTTTATTTTGTTTTGCCAGGGGCGTTCAATGGAGCACCAAAACTAGTTCATCTGTAAGAATTCACGTTATATCTTATTAGCATATTTATTATACATTTTCTTTTACTGGCATTTTGTATAGTAATTTTAGCATTTTTATACATATAGTAATACATCATGTATGCTTTGAATATCTGCTTGAAAAAATTAAGAGTAAAATTAATTCTCAGTCAGATGCAACCTAACATTTTTTGTACTTTTGTGGGAGCCTAAATGTCGCTAACTATTGTTTGTTGCTAACTAGCAATTGTTTTACGGTTTAATGAAACCAGATCAAGAGAAGCACAGCTATTTAATATCCATAATGGCAGCAGGCTTTAGGTGTCAGAGCAGTGCTAAGTGGGGTATCCGATAGCTTTATCTGCTCCTCTTTAATTAAAGTGAGTGTTTTTTTTTTGCCAGAATATGGTTAAGTGTCACTGTCACAGTCAATACACAGAGCTCCTATTTGCCATATGCCACACACATGCCATATTGTGCATGTTCCAGGTTGCATGTACAATAGAATGAGATTTTGCAAGCCCAGTTTAAAATGATTATTATAAAGAACATAAGGATTTATAAATACATTGTTTAAACCCTATAGCCCTAATCCCTGCTGATTAGAGTTCCAGTAAACCCCAGATGAACTTATCCATTTTTAATTTCACAGCACTGACTTCATCACCTAGACGTCTGTAGAATCAATTTTGTGCCACTGTCATTTTGTAGCGTCTGTGAAGTCACAGCACGAGACAAAACATTTCTTTGATGTCCTTGTTTCAAGCCAAAACATAAAAGGCAACAACAGAAAATGACCTTTATTTACTCACCTGACCATCTTAAACTACCAATAAAAAGCTGGGATCCAAACAAGGTAAGAAGATAAAGCAATAATTGTTATGATTCATAGTTCACAGTACATTCTCTGTTGTCTTGTCCCCTATCTAGATTGGCACATTAATTCAATGACCTCTGATTTCAAGTAAACCGATGGTTCACTTTTACCTGTGTTCTTTGGTTTTTGAGCACCCTGTTGTCACACAATGAGGATGGGGGGGGGGGGCTAATTCACTCCAAACGAAATTAAATTCACAATGCTTGGACCCATTGTTCCATGGCAGTGGACATGTTGTGCTTCTGACAATTTCAGAGTACATTACATACAATGTGGGGCGGTTGTCTTTTTATATGGAGCAATTACAGAAGACACCTACTGCTGTGACTGTCATAAGCATTATAAAGGAGCACACTGACCAACTGCCAGCTTGTTCATGTTCCCTAAACTAGTTTTGTGTAAAACAAGAGGCCTTGAGTTTATATTTAATTCCTGGGAGATACTGTAAAAAAAACGTTTTCGTTATTTAGCTTGACACAATAAAATCCATGTTTTTTTATATATACTGCAGCATGATGAAAATTACACTTAAAGATAGCTTTTCAAACTGCACATCTGATATCTGCAAATCACACTCACCAGTATCGGTGTTGGCAGTTTTGACCAACTCTGACGGGGGTTATGATGATGAATACCACTTTCAGACTGAACCTGCAAACAATTATGGATAAGATGACTGGAGGGTGGTCCTCATGAGGGCTGACCACGAAAGTATAAAGAATCAAACATGTGGCACACAGTAGCTGGAGCTCTGGAAAAAAAGAAGAAGAAAAAAAAGTTCACAAGAGGCCAGTATGGTCACAAGACTTCTTTGTCATTTCAGAGGTTTGGTTTGGATTGCATTGGGTTGGGTTGTTTTCCATCAGTCAACGACATGCCTCTAAGATCATTTTGATCTTCAACATCTGCTATATAACATATATTTGATCGCATGCTCACTATTGACACACTGAGTGCCTCAAGGGCCCTTTTTCGTTCTGTCCCATTGTTTATTTCACGGCATGGCTGTAAATATCTTTGACAAGTATTGTATTGCTACTTAGCTCCTTATCTTGATGGAACATAGTTTAGAAGTATGATCAAAGAGCGGCATGCGTGGGCATGTGCTGATATACCGCTATATATGTTTTTAGTGTTTTATTTTTTCTCTGTAGCACTTTTGGCATGACTTTGCTTATTTTGCTCGTAAAAATAAAGTTAACATATTCCAGCATATTCCTCATTCGGCACATTTAAGGAAACTCTGACCTGGATACAGATGTGCAGATTCAATAGAATCACGTGCAAGTGTGACATACTGTAAATGTAATTTCACAGCTCAGTTGAGTAAACCTGTCTGATAATGTGTACTTGACAACAGAAGATAACAATATTAGACAGCAATGGCAGAGGGCACATGCAGGAAACAGCCGTGACAGCTGCGCTTTGTTCTTTGTGTACCCAAAATGCCGAACCTTTCTTATCTTTAAGATATATGAGTGATTTCCTGCTTTCTCTTGGCACACATTCACAGCCTGTTATGTGCCTGGCACTGATACAAAATTTACCTAGGAAGGAAATGCCATATATGGTCTAGTAGATCTGCCGCGCTCTTATATAGTACAAAGTATTCCGATACAGCTTCTACTGATGGCCTATTTGCATATGAAAGTGCTAAAATGCTTTCAGTTAATTGTCGTTCAAGGACACTTTAGTGGCACCACAATATCAAGCCAAAGGGCATCTGCAAACAAATGCTAGACCTTTTCCCAGCATTAACTTCACTTTTCTACACATCATTTTAAAATCTATTGTTTTATCATTTTAAAACTAATAAACGATATCTGTAACATTGACACTTACATATTTTTAAAAGTACACATTTTATGGTGGACTGTGTTATTTATTTATGGAACATAATTACTGTTTATTTATTGAACATAATTACTGTTTACCGTCTGCCGCTGGTTCTGTCGACAAGGACAGCTCCTGTAAACGTGAGCTTAAGGGCCAAACAAATGACCCAGGAAGAGGTTGGGACAAGAGGAGATAAAGAGCGAGGATCAATATCGGTGTTGCATTTTCTAGATGGAGAGAGCTTCGTGACAACCTTCAACTAGAAAGAGATGCTGATCTCGCTTGTGTTTTGATTGGTATCTTTACAGAAAACGTACGCTCTCAACAAGACTAGTATTATGGGGCATACGCCCAAAAGCAGGGCATCGAGTCTCTAGACCCACGCGAGGATGTGTCTGATTGCGTCTTTGCATTGACTTTGTATGTAATCTACTCGTGCAAATCGTTGAACTCATGTTTGCTATGTATGCCCAATTATTGTGTTTGAATGTACACGAGTGTATATATTTGTTGAACAACAACATCTGACTGATATGAAACCGATTGAAAAACTTGAAACTGTGCTGTGTTATCACACCATCGAATTGGAAAAATATTCTAACATCTATGACTAAAAATGTAGTTGTAAACCTTCCATTGCTCGGGTCTAATTCAGTATAATAAAATTATGACATCAAACACAACATTTATAAAACTTTACCTCATCAGTTAAATCCATGATTTATCTTTCGGTCTGATTGATGGCCGTCAGCGCTTGGGTAGAAGACAACAAATCCCATCGTTCCATTTTCCTCCTTAGCATCATCAAACCACGCGATTGTTATTGTTTTGGCAGTGCGCCCTCTAGTGGCAGGTCCTAACCTGTACCTTTAAGTCTGATTTGCTTATTGTGGCCACTGTGTGTGTGTCATGGCAATTCGCAGTATTCATTCTCAGAATTTTCACAGAAAATTCGGTGAGAGATTATTCTGAATTTTAATATTTGAATTATTTCAAATGATTTGGCACAAACTGTTCCTACCACATTAAATGCAAATGAGAATGTTATTCCAACAGCGCACCACCCACACTGACAGTTTAACTTTTCTCAGCAGTATTTCAAAGAAGCCCTTTGCCATATATCGCATTTCACTTCATTGAGGAAGTAGGGCGGTTCATTTCTAAGATGTGCTTTTTGACTGCTCACATTTGATACTCAATCCATTTAACTCCCACAGCTGCCAGAAGCCTCTATGAACTCTAGCCTTGAGGTCAGCCCTGCTTAATGGCTTAAAACTCCATACTTTGCTCATTACCACCACAGACAGTTGACTTTACTTGATCTGTCTGACTGTGGATAACTTGATACTGTACCTCTGTCACTGCTGACTCATAGATACACTATTTGTTGCTGTCTCTCAGCAATCTTTGCCTGACAGAGAAGTGATTAGGCACTGTTCTGCATGGGAGTCATATTGCTATGCTTCATCTGTAACAAAACTAGAGTTATGAGAGCAGGAGTTAAAGGGGTGTAACAGTTTTCCTCTATTGTCACACTATCAGTGTCTTGTTTTATTTGGCCTGCAACAGTGGTTCTGCTGTTCTGCCATCTAAATGGCTCCAGACACAAGCAGCGCTGACGTTCCATGTTATTGGAAGAGCTGGATTTCTTTTTCCAGCTGTTATCGGCCCTCCCAGACATGTAAAGTTGAGCCGAGAGGATAAAGTCATCCTGCCAGTGAACAGCAACCTAAAACTGGGCCAGGTAGTTTCCCCAAGCAGCTGGAACAGCAACCAACAGACACATCGTTAGACATACCTTCATCACTTTATGAATATTGTTCCAAACACTATTTTTGGCCGTTTTATATTTTTGTTAGTAGGGATGCACAATATATCAGTACCGTATTGGATAGAGCCTTTTAAAATGATCACATTGGATGATATTGTATATTGAATTGTGCATGGTTTAATATTTTTGTTTTAAATTTGATTAAACTGTCTGCATGCGTTTGTTAAATTAAGTGTATTATGCTCACCAGGGCTCCAGAGTATGAAAAGTAATGATACAGAAAAGCCTAGACTCTTTCAGAATGCTTTGACCCAAGATGTTTTAGGTCTGAACAGATGGCAGTTCTCCATAATGGCAGACACATAAAGTCCAGCTGTCATAGTTGAAGCTGGCCAGTGATAAAACAAAAGTTCCTTTAGGACCATAAAATCCCATTGTTAGTCACCCTGAGGTGCCGGGGTGTGTGTAAACAGAGTTTTGACTGGGCAGACAGGGTCATGGATAAACTATATGGTATGTTGACCTGGAAACCCTAAGCATCTACCATTAAACATGGGCTGTAATGAGATGAGACAGACCTAATCCTGGGCCTTGCTCACACAGGACTTTGTGAGATGTGAATGGACTTTAATGTGGTATTGTATGTTCATTAAAGGCAGAGATAAGCATGTGTTTATAGCAAGGGGGCATGTTTAGTGAGATGCCATGAGCAATTGTTGACTGCCGTAGCATTACAGAGTGTTGTCTCAATAGCACATTGGCGTTATAATCGAGCTGTATATGTATTTCTGTCTGTTTCAGTGTAACACATTACCGCTGTTCCTCTCTTATGAGTCTTCAGACGATTGTGAGCAGCTGCTCCGTCTGCAGTAAACAGTGTGGAGCAGATTACTTTAATGCCCCATAATCACAGTTACATAACCCACACACTCATCCTTTGTTTTGATTTCAGATTCTCTTCATCAACTTACACATCGCTTTGCTTTCAATGCAGCATTGTAGTGAAATGAAGGTTGTGTTTAGCTTTCACTAGCCATATGTAGTAAAATAACGGTGTTCTGCAGTGTTTTTGTGGATCATTTTGGTATATAATTGCACTTCATTTCATATCCTCTGGTGCATTGGATAGCACATTTTCCATATCAGAATTTCCAACAAATGATCTCCACTGACAGCAGATACAAGTTAGCATCATACTGTTTTAAAATGGAACAGTGGATATTTTATAAAAATAAGTGTGTGGCAAAATACATTTTCAGGGGTCTAATGAAGCTTTGAGTGACGAGCAAGAGGAATTTTAAGAATACAAAGTGATCAGATTGATCAAGACACAAATTATGTATTGTGCTGTCCGCTTCATCACAGAATTTTAATTTAATATATTTAGTGACACCAAACAGAATAAATAATAATTAAATAATGAAAAATAATGACTGCTTTGAAACCTACGTTGAATCATATTTGGTATCCCTTTTGTTATAGCTTGTTTAAAACCTGATGAACATAATAGAGAATGCTTATATAATAAGAGACTTACCAAAACTTGATTTTTTTCTTTTCTTTTTTTTCTTAACTAATTTTTTCCAGGTTTGAATTAGATTTATATCTCACTTTTTGGAAGCCACTGTATATGCTGTATATTGTGTACAGTACATCTATATATAACAGCACATATGTACAGTATGTTAATACCTTAAACATTTACAAGAAATGTCTCATGTTTCCTGAAACATGTTGTAATGTTTGAAACATATATGTTCTAGTGTGACAGCACAGAATACTTTCCCAGACTGTGAGGCCCTTCACATCCTGTCAGGCTTACACAGAAAGGGTTTCAAAGTGAGCCGTTACCCATATACCATGGGCACACCTGTCACACTGGCAGTTAAGTTTCAAAATGAGTGCAATTCCAGGAATCCCACCATGTTAGCGCCAAAGGGAAACTCCCATGGATAAGATGAAGACCTCCCTCCCCCTTTCATGCACGTAGGAGCAAAGGAGAAGGCACTTAAAAAAAGAGTTTTAGTTACATCTGAACATACAGTAATTCATACATTCATGCACATGCATCTGCATCCAATAAGGTTAAGCTTTGACAGTATCCTTAACAATTGGCTGATTAGAAAAGAAACAGGTGATGACTGTTCAGTGCTTGTTTATTTCAGATTTCAATTTTTTAGCTTAAAATGGGGCAAGACCAAGATTTGGTGTGTGACTTTTAATGATGGGAGGTGTAGTACACTTTTATCTGTTAAATCAGAAAATTTAAATGACTAGTAGAAAAGTCAATTATAGTACTAAACCACAGCAGGTCCATTTCTCGTGATTAAATTCACACTCATATTAAGTCTTACATATCTAAATCAATCCAAAGCAGTTGTTCTTAAAAATATATATATATGTAACCATACCTAAAATGTACTAGGTTGTACTACTTGATACATTTCAGTGAAGTCTAGTGAACTTAGGAACCTTTATCTCTTTATTGTACCTGCGGCACTTTAAAGCTCAATTCATTGCTCCTCTTTGAAGATATGGCATATTCGGCAATTCAGTATGTGATTTCACAACTTATGGATTACAGAGTTTACACAGCGTCTGCTTTTCTCAGACTCGTTAAAAGACTGTTGACTCACTAACAGAAGTGACAGTTTCGTTTTAGTTTACTTAGTTAAGAGATAAATGCTCAGTTTTATGTAAAAGTGAAAGCATGTTTTATACGCTGTTATGCAGTCGATTGTATAAGTTTGCATGTGTATTTTTTTGTACATGGTTTTTATGGAAAAACACCTTAATCTTTCTATTCCTTAATCCTAAATGATAATTCAACAAACATAATAAATGGTTTGATGCAGAGCATGCATTGAAAAAATGAGTAGTGTTGCATTATACTTTCGTTACTCAAACTGAGAAAATTGAATGATTTTCCATGATTTTGGAATAACTGTATTTAGCCTAGAGAGCTTGACGTTTTATCCCTTCGAATTAGTGTTCAAGAAATCTAGTATAAAAGACTGAATCACTGGCATCAAATAAAATCTGTGCCATAGGATTCGATTAGAGTATAGATTTTCATATGAGGCACACACACATTGCTCTTTTCTTTCATTGTATCAATTTCAGTAAACATAAGGAAGTCATGATCCCTCAAGTGTCTGTAATGGGCCAATATGATTCGTTTCTGTGAAAGACGGCTCCTGTCTCAAAAGGGGACTTCTAAAGTAAGTTGATAGCACAATAAAAGCTCATAATTATTCAAGAAATCTGTAACTGAGAAGCGAAGGATGAAGGGAGATGTGTGTGGTGTAGAGTTACAGCTGAAAAAGTGCATGGTAAATTCTTCAGTTCTGAATTGAAGCATTATGTTCATGGAGAGCGAGAGGGACTGTATGGGACCCTGAGAACATGTGCATATGTACGAATATATAGCGTATGTGCATTTTCAAATATACATTCATCTCATATCTGCTTCATTTAAAACCAGTGAGTGAGCAAAACCTTCTGTTTATCTTCTGTCAATACAGCCCTCCTGAGCTTTAGTGCTCTTCTGAAGGACATCATCTCTTTCACTCTGCACTCTGCCCATCTGTTTGTGTGAAAATTAGGAAAAGGAAGGAAAAACACGTGAGCAAATCATATTAAATGCCATTTGTTGACATAAGGACTGGCCACATGGCAAAGGGTTGCTCAAAAGGAAACTATTGTTTGCCTGGTTAATCCAATTTCAATCATTCACATGCATTAAAGGAAGTCTTTGTTTCTGACGGAATAATATTTGATTTTACACAATGCAAGGAAACAAAGTAAATGTGTGTGCATTCTCCCATACTGATTCATTTCAAAAACACAGATTCAATTATAAGCAAAACAAGTGACTGTCTTCATGAGCGAGTCATTGCATCATTCAATCGACTTAATCATTCAGAAACAAAACTTACTCAATCATTTACTCGACTGATTTGCTTAGAATAGATGATTCACTCTGTGACAGTTGTGGCTTTGTTTGGAAATATTTTTACTAGCGGAGGGAAAAAAACGACAAAGTAACTGGCTGTATTCTGTTTTGTGTAAGTTACCTGATTTTAACTTGTTAACTGAACGGTTGTATAAAACAACATCAGAATGGTGTTTGTACTGTTTATTATATTTAACATTAATTACTGTTGTACTGAAAAATGGATAACAAGATGGAGGTAAAACAGATTATAGGTGGACAGATTCTAACAGACTTATTTATTCTGATCTAAGCACATATGGAAAGTGCTTTGCAATCATAATCTCATGTTTCATCAATATTTTAGCAGGATTTTCATCAACTTTACTGCATCAGTTCACCACCCCCTTCTTACAGATAAATGGAAAGAAAATCCCAGTCTAGGTCAGTTAATGTGAAATCATTAGGAATGATTGATGACTACTGATCATGAAACAGACTTGATATGAGGATGACAGATCTGTGAGTAGAGTAACCACATATAATCATGAAGGAAAGTGTGCTGGAGGATCTCTGTAATGCTTCATTATGAATCACCTGAATCGCTCAAGTGCAGATGTTTGCACTAGAACATTCCTCCACATATGAATGAGAAGGATCTGTTGTGAAAGAGTTGGCCCATCATATTCCCAGGGTTCCTGACATCTCCCGGGACGGAGGGCACAGGTCCAGCATTGTGCACTATTTGTCATGTAATGACCGAATGAGAGTGTGATGTTGGTAACCCCATAAAAGCCCTCTGTTGTGTTTGAACTCACCTCACACAGAGGTGAAGAATGACCTCCGCTCGGCCTCCAACACATCCTGGGAAGTGAAGGCATGCTAGCTTTGAGAGTTGAAATTCAGTGCATGTGCGCACATGGCTCTGTTTCCATTTCCAGTCATCTGGATAAAGACTGAAAGAAGAAAAAAAAAGAGCCACAGGTCTCTCTGAGCATCTGACTACCTCTTTATCTATGAATGCAGCCCTCTCTGGCCCTCTCCGCATAATACTGCCTTTGTTGCCAAAGCCGTCTGCGAAGTTCCTTACTTGCGCAACCATAACTTCAACTGTCGCAGACTACTACTGACTCCAGGAGGAGTGTTTTTCTTCATCTATCAGCAGGCTGGTCTTGTTTATTTAACCTTGTGTTGAATTGGCAGCCCGCTGGAGTCATTCACTGTGACCGTGGGAGATCCCGAGGACTCAGTGTGGTACCTTCAAGCTGTGAAAAAACCTTCCACCTAAGCACTTCTGATTTATGACTCATGTACTCAGAAGGCAGGCCTCATATTGCTGTCCCAAGGCAAAGTGCTCTAACTACATATTTTGTCTGTGAATTCGAGTTTTGTGACGTTTTATTAGATTTAGTGTTGGAAAATTAACTTTTTTGTCATTGTAAGGTTCTGCTATATTTCTGAGGAAGAAAGACTCTTCTTAAAATGCCCATCCTGATCTGAAATTGATCAGCGAAGTTAATCAATCAAAGACTCGGGTTAATGTTTAAAGACAATTTGGGATGGATATGAATTGGGCTGGTTTGAGTGCTAAGAAAACTATGAGCTTAATAATTTCTTTAACATTCCAATAATAATGAGTCACACAGACACATCTTTGATAATGTTGAGAAAATATCATCAATAATCCAGGACGTCTGACTAATATGAGATTAACGGTGGCTCTGAGGAACCCTCATTTCATTTCATTTCGCTCCTGTTTTAAACAAAATATAAACCGTTCGAGTATGGTGGTTTACATCTTAATGGGATAGATTACCCAAAAAGATCAGTTCTGTCATCATTTACTCATCCTCATGTTTGTTTTAAAGAGACCAGCCAGTGAGACAGAACTGTTTGCCCAATGTTCGTTCAGAGACAGCAAGAGTTGAGCCAGAGAGCAGGGTCATGGAGCAAGGCCAGCCACTGACAACAATGACAGCTTCCAGGATTGAGCTGTAATCGCTAGTCTCCAAATATCTTTTGCACTTTGCCCCCATCGTTGTGTGGCCAAATAAAGGAAAGAAAGAGAGAAATACCAGAGGAAATCATATTAGAGTTAATGAGGCTGTTTGTTGACATAAGGGCTGGCCACATGCATGCAGAGCGTTGCTCGGAGGGGAACTATTGTTTGCCTAGTTATACAAAGTATGATTATTCATAGCAGACTGTTGCTGAATGTGTATTAGGAAGTGCTGCTTCCTGCTAACTGCTAATTAAAGAAAATATATTTGATTCACCAGACACAAAAAAAAATTTGTAACACCATATCTCGGCAACTTTTACAAGAAATTGACTGAATTATGTAAAATCAGTTTTTCCTTAAAAATAATAATAATAATATTAGAGAATGTTAAATATTACATTTTAAAATAACTGTTTTCTTTTTTTATATATTTTAAAATATACCGTCACGTGATCTTTCAGAAATCATTCTAATATGCTTTTTCATCAATGTTGTATTACGTTATTATCACCATTATGTTAAAAGTTGTGCCTGTTTAATTTTTTTAATGGGCACCATGATACTATTTTTCAGGGTTATTTGATGAATAGAAAGTTCGAAAGTACAGCAATATTGTGAAATTGATTTTTGTATGTGTGATGTTATAAATGTCTCTTCTTTTGGTCAATTTAATGCATACTTAATAAATGTCATTTTTTAAACACCACAAACCTTTGAATTGTATTGTATGCAATTCAATGTGCGTAATTTTTTTTTTTTTTGTTTTTTTTTTGTAGTATGCATACTTTAGTCATTTTATTGAAAAAACATAGCTTAAGAAGATAGATGCTAATCAGGTAAGATGGACAGATGAGATAAAGATAAATGGCTCTCTTTTAATTTGATCTAAGCACAAAAAAGTGCTGTGCAACCATAAACTCAGCATTCGTTTTATCCTTCCCTCTTCTTGCAGACATATGAAAAGAGAATTTTAGTCTAGGTCAGTTAATGTGAAATCACTGGAGATGATTGATTATTAATCATGACAGAGACGTGATATAGAATGGGAGATCTGGTGATTTTCCCTCACAAGAGCAGAGTGTGTCCTCTAGATTGACTGTGTCTCTCTGAGAATCCATATGCACGAAGACCAAGTGTTGTAGTGTATCAAATGAGCAGAGCACTTATACATTCATATAGTGTCTGACATAAGGCGTTCCCTATAGATGGTGTTTAAGATAGTGCTGTTGCTCCACCTGCAGGCCTCACACATGAACTCTAACCCCAGACAACTTTGACACACCTTTAAACACTCTCAAATACCCTTCAGATTGAAAACCAGGAAACAACATAATGGTAAAAATGAAAAGGATTTGTGTGACAAAATCATTTTCTTCCATGTTTATTATAATCTCTAATTATGCCTTCACCAGACTATAGAGAAAGAAGAGTCACATAAATCATCTGTTTGTAAATTTGCACAGTTTAAAGAGACATTAAGGTGAAAACAGAACGATACATGGGGCTAACCCTTAAATAAACCTTTGGATTAATCCACACACAGAATTGATGAGCTAGAGCTGCTAGAGAAGAGAATATATCTGCCTGCTGGTAATTGATGACCGAGGCGCATAAGGGTGAGTCAGACACAGGCCAGTGTTTTGACTGAAGTGGATTAGGGAGTACACTACCTAATTACAGTAATATGATTACACAAGGACAGCTGGAGCACTGCCACCATCCTGCAGCCCGATCCCACCCACAGAGCAGTTCACAGCACCTTAAACACCAGCAGATCCTTAAAGGGACACTTCACCCAAAAATTCTGAATTTGAGTTTGTTTTCAGCTGCTGATTTCCGAGTACACGGAGAACAAGGGCTGATTTAAACTGTTATACTGTAAAAAATATACATGTATACAATTTGAAATTCTAAACGATAAGATTGTAAACAGATTCAAATATGTTAATTGCCATTTCTTTATATTTACCTGTGATTTTTTTTTTTTTTTTTTTTGCAGTGAACTCCCATCCCTGCTTTTTGCAAAATTTTCATCAGTGTGTAAATTGCAGAAAAACTGCATCTGTCTGATCGCGAATATAAGTGGTAAGGAAAATGTGAAAAGGCGCTTTAAATTTGATTCTCTTTTCTTGTATGGTCTTTTTTTTTTTATCTCGCTGCTGGTAAATGTCGTTGAGTAGACCTCATCCCATCAGGAAGCCCTCCTTGGAAGCAGTCTTTTCATGCGGAGGGTCCTTCCGTTAACAATGACGGCATCTGCTGCGCGCGTGGCTCAATAAATCATTAAAACAGATGGACCTGTGGCATCAGATGACACGTAAGTGTGACATTGAGCCCAATATCAGATCTGTAGACATAAAACAGGACTGAGAAGATTCTTATGCTCTTCGTCCTCTATTATAATCGGTATATTGGGTCACCATATGGATTTACAGTGTCTCACAAGTTACTGCTGCCATCTGCAGATTCAAGGCTGCGCTTATTCATGTCATCAGTTTTCTGATGAAAATCAGTATATATGGAAAAAATAGATGTCAGAATGTGAGCTATAGCTGTGTGGAGTCACAGAAGAGATAAGTCCAAAAACATGCTTCCGATATGAGGATGTAGGAATTAATATTAATATTATTTTATAAATGTATAATAATAATAATAATATATTACAGTTAAAAAATAACTTTAGTTTTATATTAATGTACATGTACTTGATACATTTTTAATATAAGTTCATATTAAATTCTCATGTTAATAAAACTAGTGCCCACAAGCTATTTTCATGTTTTCCATATTGCCATTTATGGTCTGCTGGTTCCATTTTTTTAATTAAAACTTTCAACTATGCATTTGTCATTAAAACTATCATAGTATGTAACCTCAAACTAGCATTTGCAAACTCTTTTGTCTGTTTGTGCTTGTTTTTACTAACCTTGTGAAGTCAGAATCTAGGCAGCAGTTGGAAATCTAGTGAACATATGGTGTTTGGTCTACATTACAGCGGCCGTTCATCGAGGTAGTGCTCTGGAATTATGGGTCACACACGCAGAGTTATTGGTAGGAAGTCATCAGAAGTTGCTCTTCTCACAGAACAATGAGAGGAAAGAGTGAATAGACAAGAATATGGTCTCACACCAGCCTCGTGGGAAAAGTGTCCTAGCTCATCAGGAAAGCCATTAAAAAACAGTGTGCTCCTGACTAAGGACAGCGGGGGGAAAAAATCACACACTCCGCAATAGGGAAAGTATGCACTCGCTGATGATACACGCTGAGCAGCCAAACAAACAGGAGGAAACTGTGTGCGAGCCGACAAGTGAGAAAAAATAACATTGAGAGCAGATAGGATGGTAATACAAACTGGGAGGCATGTCCCGCACAGATGGAGCACATTCCCAACAGGGAGGAGGTACAAATACTCTGTAGAGTGTCGGAGAATGGAATGTATTACTCATTCTTCTGTAGAACAAACTCCTACTTCTGGGATGGATCATTCTCCTGACTAATCCAGCAGAGTCAGCTGAGCATCAGATGGACAGCCTGGAATTTCAGAAAACATTCTGGTTTGGTTTCTTGGGGGGAAAGTTGAAGAGATGCCAACTCGTAACAGGGCTAAATTTCAACCACGTTTGTTTATTTCTGGCTCTAAAAAAAAAAAAAAAAAAAAAAAAAAAAAAAAAAAAAATGAGGAATACAGCCTTGAATGGACATTATACAATGAGGTGCTGGAATAGACACTGTCAGGGGATATGAATAATCCTGAACTCTTGTTAAGTTAAAGGATGTGGGTTTAGAACTAATTCTTTTGTACGTAGTAAAGTGGTGAGAGTTCATGGTGATTTCAGTGGCCTGTGTCAGTGGAGCACTTCCTGTAAGAGCTGTCAGCCATTCAGTCTTTTTGCTTAAAATAGCTTTATTCATTTCAAAAAGTCATGTTAATAAAGAAAAATATATATATTAAAAAAAATCACATTAAATTGTTATTAAAAAAGCAACACATTATTCGTGGTCCAGCCTGGGCATTCAGTAAACTCTAGAAAACATGGAAAGGGAACGAAGCTCATCTTTGTTGGACGGCCACACAACAAAGAATCATCTTTGGAATGTAATGGCCACACATGACTTTAGTCTAACAGAGTAATATGTAAAAAAAACAAACAAGAACAAAACTACAACAGTAAAAACAGACTGATAACAGTAGCTGCCATATGATACATGGCTACTCTCATTGTATTACTAAAACTGCTGAAGCGTCTCGTCCAATGTATTCGAGGGGAAATACTTTTGGCAGACACAGTCAAGCTTGCAACATGTTTTTGATTTGCTTGGAGGTAGTCTCATCGTTCAAATGTTTTGTTGTGTACCTGTGAGTCGAGAGAACATTAAAACATAGCACATGGCTTTCAGCAGAAACTTTGCATCAAAATGAAGAAGTGCTGTAAGGTATAAGCTGTACTGTAAAGCTCACAGACCTGAGGGCATTGAGAAGCCCCTCCACACTGTTGGGCGGCTGATATCGCAGAACCTTAATGCATCCTTTCATCTATATCATACAAAGATAGACAATAACATTTTGTACTTGTATTTTTAATAAGGTTTTGTACAGTAATTAGCTTTTAATTTGGGTGATCTATAGTATTAAGCACATCGATTTTGTATAGTAAAAAAAAAAAACATTGCATTTAAATGAGAAATTACTGATATAAATGCTTATTTGGTGATTAAATGCATTCATTTTAAATCAATTAATCCACATATTAACGAAGTTAAATTAAATGAGTACATTTAAATAAGATAACTTTTGCTAAAAGGATCAGAAAGCAGAATAAGGCGTACATCGATTTTAGAGGATTTTACGAAAGCTCCAGCTGGATGGACATAGTCGTATAAGATGATCACCCCCACCATCACACGCAGACAGAATAACACTGTGTCATCACTGGCAAATCGAGTGCGGTACTCCCTGATCAATACACACACACACACACACACACACACACACACAGAGGATAAATGAACAAGTTACAGCCTGCTACAGAAGAAACAAAGGCCAATAGTTAAACATAAAAACATGTCAACTTACGGTGTCTCTAACATGACTTTACACACACTTGCCATCGTGCTCAGACAATCTGTTGTGTTCTCTACGGGCAGTTCTGCATGCTGAGCAAACGGAGAGAGCAAAATGTGTTCGTTACGATGGTTTTGGAAGTGAAAGTGATCGGGAAACATTCATGTATTGATGTATTGCCTGAAGTATATCATGTACTTTATTGAAACTAATTAAGTAGAATTTATTCATGAGCTTCTGGACTTGTTTATTATCGTCTATTTAACATCCATTAGAGTGGTTTGAGTTGTGTGAGTCTTGTTATAATCAAAATACAGCAGATTTTAAGAACCGCCTACCTTTGATACAAATTTAGTCGTGGCATCGCTTAACGTTTTCAGCATGGGCGTGGCATTGGCGTAGAAGAGAGACATGCGATTGGCCAGCTCGTTGTCAACCTCATTATGCTCTTCTGCCTGTAGAAAGAACACACATGGGTTTTTTGGTTCAGTATCTAAATGTGAAATCCATATTTTGAAAGATTTACTATAAAAGGGGTCGGTTCAGGTGTTGGGCTTTTTGGAGGTTACAGATGCGCTTTTCCTTGGTCAGCTTTCCTCAAGTAGTTAATCATGGAAATGGATGTGGAAACTGGGAAATTCATTTTAGCTGACTTGAAACATTTCATTCATTACTGTATGCTAAAATCTGAATGTAAATCCTGCTTAAATCCACAGACAGTAGACACGTCCAGAATTCCTAATACATGCTCTTCCATAGCCGAGCTAATGTTTCATGTGATGAAAGTGGCTGTCATAATTATTCCTTGCAGAGAGTGCTTTTAATTGGCGAGGCAAGGTCAACGATCCTCGGTGTCAACCCCTGCTGAGCCGCTCCCTGATGATACAGCACATACTAATGAGCCTGAAATTGTTAGCACGTGTTACCAACTCAACGTCAACCCAACACACTTCAACTCTGTGTCAGCTAAAAGATAAAAGATAAAACAACAGTTAAAAGATAGAGGATGAGATGAGTGCGATATCTCATGTTTCCCTGAGTCAGGATCTTGTGCCGCTCTGCCACCTAATGATCCAGACCATTAGAGAACAGAAGAGCTCCCATTAACCCCCGTGACATGGGGGAAGGGGTATTACTAAAACATAAGCGTCTGATAATGAGGCATATTTCCAAACGGAGCAGGTTCACTCACTGTTTGGTTGATAATACGCATGCGGCTCAGGGTCCTTCTGTAGTAGCTGAAGTCATTCTGGATGGCTGGGTTGGTCATCTGGAGAGACAGCAGGTGAGCATTTAAATGGAAAACTGGCAGCTGAAAATTGCATTTCTGCTGAATATGGGAATAGGAAATATGTAAACGCATCATTTTTTATTTTACTGTGAATGTATGAATTCAAGTGAGCAGCTAGAAAATCACGAGCATATGGCCATTTCATCCACTGCTGGTTTTTGTGACAGACTTCATCAGTGCAGTAATCTAGATAATAACAGATTCTCTGTGGCACCTTTGAAAGCAACTGAACTTAGTTTTCCATTAATTTGACTGATTGGTTACAACTGGACTTTGTGTTCCATTAGTTCAACTAATTAGCTAAATCACTACAGAGCTAATTATGTTAGCTATTTGGATACAAAATTCAGTGGCTTACAAATTATATCATAAACATTCTCTATAGCTATTGCATTATGTGTGATACAGTTATTGCCATCAGTTTCAGTGGTCCACAAAAGAAAAAAAGGAAAGAAAAGCTGCTTCACTGTAGGATAAACCTTAATATTATTTAGTTATCATGAATTCAAAATTTACCCAATCAATTTTCTAAATACATGTTATAGATGTACACAATTAAAACGGTTTTAGCTATATCACTTGACCTAAATGGAATTTTTTTAGGCTATATGTGTGGTTGGGAGTATCAGTCGTAAATTTTAATAATGAATGATTCCATTTTAAATCCTAATTTGAAAGGATATAATTGCATACGCAGACTATTACGATAGCTATATTTCCATCAAAAGCTGTGAATTTAACTAATGTGCAAAACTGGTTTCCATCATAGTTTATGTATATATATGTAAATATATCTAACTCAGATGAGTGCTTAATGTTTTTTGCACATCTTGGCATTTCCATTCAGCGTTTTTTTTTTATTTTATTTTTTTTATGCGATAAGCCCAAGGTGGATGGAAAAATAGCTAGTGAAAGCTTAGTTAAAGTAACCTCCCCCAGCCCCCATCACTGGTCCCCCCTCTCAAAAAGAAGTGCTGACGCCCTGCTCTAGCAGGAATGATAGACTTCTCTGTAGTGATGTATGCAGGACTTCACCAATCATTTCCACATAAATCCCGCCCCTGCAAGCTCACACTAATCTGCCTCCATTTTTTGAGAACAATGCCCACACCTCAAAATCCAATCAACAACCAATGTCTTATTACATATTATCTACTGTACATGTTTTCCTTTTTGATAATCCATTACACTCAATGTGGAAGAAAAGATCTGTCAGTATTTTTGTTTCACCTTGACTTGAAGTCAGCATTAATTGAAAATTGAGCCTGGATCTTCTGTTTTATGGCATATGCTTGACTTGTAGTCCACTTAAAGCCATCCCTTTCTTACTCACATTCAGATCTCCCTACATCCAGTCAATAACTGATTAATAGAACCAAGTCCCTGCACTACATGTGGCATTTTGGATGTATTTGTTGCTACTTGCATTTCATCGTGACTACAATATTAAATGCTGTGGTTTAAAGAGATATTGCACTGCAATATAATCACTGCAAGGATAATTATAATTTACAGATTGGTCAGATGTGTTAATTACAGATTTTTGTAGGTCTGAGATTAAAGACAGGATGCTGGAGTCCCACTAACAACAGTTTTGCTCCACATCCTCTCATTCTACCTAATTGTTGATTTCGCCCCTCTTTTTCTGGAGCAGGTTAGGAAGAGACGGATTAGACGTGCAGAATGGGTGTGGCCTGAGGTTGCCTGGTTACCTTCAGCTCATCGAAGCGCAGCGTGAAATGCAAAATCTGAGCGAACTGCCGTGCCAGCGCCTGCTCCTGCTCCAGATGTTGAGTTGGGCTGCAGCGCGAGCTGGTGAGAAACTCCAACAGGCCCTGCAGAGAGTCTTCTACACAAGACACAGAAGAAACAGAACTGCTAATGTTTTTGGTGGATAGAAGTATAGATAATACTGGGTTATGGACGCTATATTTTAACAAAAACAGGCAGAGAAACAGAGAGTGTCTGGCAGAGGAACACAGCAGCGATGTCAGGTCAGTCTGACCCTTTGATGTTCCTCCAGAGAGCGCTGCCATTGGCTGCTGATGATGTGTGATTAAGGGCCATGTCATGTTTAATTAGGTCATGGCCTGTTTTCTTCTGAATCACTCAAACCCACAGTCTTACAAGCACAAAACAGCCACACTTTCACAGAGCAGATCACATACTTTGAGACATACAAGATTATGAGACACTAAATATTTCTGGGGAAAAAAACGGATTAGCTAAACAAATTGGTTAATATGGTCTTTCCCTTTTGTGGCAACAAGTACAGGTTCAATCTTTGGGTTATAGTAGAAATTATATGTGATTTGTGACACACTACTTTTTGATTACTTTTGACCCAACTTTTTTATCACATTGATTTAAATAAGATAATATTGTATTATATTGATATTAAAATACAAAGAGTAAGAAAATATATTCCATTCATTGAAATTAACAGCATTAAGTGCATTAAACGTTACATTATGTCAAGGTTTCCCTAACTGGGGTTCATAAAGGTACTGCAGGGGGGTTGTGAAGTTAATGAAAAGTTAATCTTGAATTAAATCATAAAAATGTAAAGAAATTAATAAATCATTTTAAAATAACATAAATCAAAACAAAACACTTCCTAATATATTATTTGTTTATCTGCATGTCAACCGTCAGAGAATCAAGAATTGATATTGTGTGAATAATATGTAATCATGTAATCAATAAAAAGTAACTAATCTGATAACAGTATTTTAAAATGTAATTTAATGTAATTACAAGTTCTTGATTTTTGGAATCTGATTACGTAATCCAGATAACATGTAATCAGTTACTTCCCAGCTCTGGTTGTCAGACTTTTAGTGCATTCAAGGCAGATTTTTCATCAATATGCATGTTGTGTGGGAATCAAACTCAAAAAGCGTGCTTTTATTTAATCATGCTACATCAGTTGAGCTACATATGTATGCTACAGCTAACAAACTTTACCATAAATCTGATGTCACTAAGATTTTTTTTTTCTTTATAATTTTTTGCATTCAGTTTAAACACACAAATTCATCAAAAATGTCAGTGAATACATTTATAACGTTATAAATTTATGTTTTAAATTTCAATCTCAAATAATTGTTTTTTTTTCTATTCATCAAAGGATGTATCAAATGTTTTCAACATAATAATTTCAATATACCAATAATAAGAAATATTTCCTGAGCTCCAAATCATCATATTAGAATGACTTCTGAAGGATCATGCGACACTGAAACTGCAGTAATGATGCTGAATATCAGAAAACAGTCATTTTAAACTGTAATAATATTTCACAATATTACTGATTTTACTGTATTTTTCAATCAAATAATGCCTTGGTGAGCATTAAGAGACTTCTTTCTTTTTAATGGTTCTGAACAAATTAATCATGAAGTTACAGAAGATCTGGAGTGTGTATGTTAGAGATGACAAGAGCTGTGTTTTTGCTAGTTGTGGAGAAAGAAACTGTCCTTGTGCTAATCCAATGATGACGCACTGCTGCTCTGTTTATGGCTTGCTCCCTGGAACATGTGCTGAATCACAACAGAAATACAACTTCACGGGAATATTCAAATATGAATATTACTGTTGTACAATGTTTTGCAAAAGGTCATGTAGCTGTGATTCAACTGTAGGCTTGAGTCCTTTTTCATTACAAATGCAGCCTTGCTCATGTTACATTGCACATATTCATATTGACTTGTTATGTATGTATTGACTGCTGACGTGTGTGCTGATTCAGTAGTGTGTTTGATAATACTGATGAATTAAGCCTCAAGAAGAATCATCTCACTGAAAATCAAAACACAGTCCAGAGCAGATGCTAATACTACAGTATATGGTAAATGGGTCAGTGGACCATGTACCCCTGTGAGGAATTGTGGGAGAGTAGATCATTAAAATCTCCTCATTTATCACCTACCTGTATGCCTCTGGGTAAAAATAGCCATACATTGTATTATTTATAGTGTTGTGTGCTGTGCACATTAAAGCAGATAGAATAATGACATACCCAGTTTTAGAGAGAACTCATAAAACTTCTTCAGTTTGCCAACCAGGGGTACCACAGCGGCCCACGCACTCTCTTGCACATGCTCATCATTGGGATGCTGTATGGCCTGAGGAGACAACATGCACATGCTTAAACAGAAACAAAGAGAACTTGTCATGGAAAGTAACATAAAGCCCTGGCTAATGTCTAAACAATCTGAAGTGCATTCTGGATGTACGCACCTGTCTGATGGCTTCACCTGCTCCACTATATGACTGCAGGTCCTGTAACACACTCTCTGACTCTGTCAGCACCTCATTGACCTCCTCCCATACTCTCTTCTCAGCTTCTGTGGGCTTGGCATCTGCAGAGGAGAAATCGGCTCAGTCTTAAATGTGCTTCAATTGAAGACGGGTGTTATTGCTTAAATATTTTTTCCTATTAGAGGAAAATCATTTCATCCGTTGCAGCTTATAAGATCCAAGAAGTCAAATACAATAAATACATATAGTTATAACTGATAAATTCTTATTAAATATAATTATTGTTATTATTAAATAGTCTAATAGTAATTATTTATTAATGATATATGCTTATAGTAATTAATAATGGTTAACAGTAATTAGTAATAATAATTATTAATGTTATTTATAATAATAATAATTATTATTATTCACAATATAAATATTTACAAAATAGAGTTATATTAATAGTATAATTAATATAATTGAGATAATATATATATATATATATATATATATATATATATATATATATATATATATATATATATATATATATATATATATATATATATAATTGATTGATTTTTTATGTTATTTTTTTAATGTTATTTACAATAAAATATTCAGGATTGTTTCATTGTATCAGCAAAATTATTGTACATAAATTGTGAGTAGGGGACATTTCTTCCATCCCTCGACATCAGATAATAGAGGTTGTGACTGTATATTCACTTACTTTCAAAGTCCAGAAAAAAGTTCCCTCCGTTGTTGTCAATGTCTCGTGTGAGAACCTTAATCAGATTCCCCATCCCGAGCAGTCAGAGACCTCTAAAAGACAAGATAAACAGGAATGAATGATGATTTTTGCATGTGATTTGTGGCTTAGTTGCACTTTGAATCTCAATGAAGGTGTAAACACCATTTGATTTGCCTATACAAAAACACAAGCAGGTTGACTCAAGAACTGCATCAAGAATTGTGACACCTGTGCTCATGACAACAACATCTGGCCACATGTATGTGTGTGTGACAGACAACATCTGCTCAGGGCAATGCAGAAAATCAGGGGAGACCCAAATACTGCTGCATTACCCTCTTGAACAGGCACACCAGTTTGACTGCAGGTGAGAGGACAGATGCTGCTGAGAATGCAGTATGACTGCAGCACTCATGGGTGCATCCTACTGCAGGATCATGTCGCCCTCTAGCAGTCAAAGTGCTTCTATAGTTCACAATTGGCACTCTGTAGTCCCCCTCCCTTTGGGGGGAGGGCTGAATCATTGTAAGAATCATTCTTCCCTGAAAAGAGCACACTCTCTCTCATTCTTATTCAGCGCTCCCGCAGTGAGTCACTGCTTACAACAGATTAAATAACATCATGAAAAACCCGAGGATCCTCAAGAGGAACAGACAGACCTCAGAGTTTAGCAGCATGTCAACATATTCAAAGGTCACAGTCAGAGTTTTGTGTTCAAGCTGAAGAGGACTTTGCTTTGCTTGAAAGTAGGTAAACGGGTCGCTACAGTTTCTCACTGACCTACAGTGTATTCTGCAGTGTGGGGGGGGGGGGGGGTGTATTTAGATCTTGGCATACTTCTGTTCTCATGGCATTCAGAATTTAAGAAACCAAAGGGCGTAAATAAGCACTGCTGTGTTGATCTGTCTTGAACCGCCTAAGCCCCCCTTGTCAGCTTTACACCCCTCAGATTTGGGGGGGATGGTACCATCTAAACTGAGGTTGCTCATTTGACTACAGCATATACACCCTGCAATCCTATTGGCTGAGAAGGAATTCTGCTGTTTCCATGGAGCCTAAAAATATTTTTCAACCCAAAATGTGCTGGCAGCCAATAGGAGTAGAGCAAAGGAGTATTCAGCAGGACTTAAAAGAACCTGAATAAATTAATCATGAGTGCGGCACTAAAGAGACGTGTGACTCAAAAACACATTTCAACTCAAAAGTGGAGCAGTTTGACAGCTTTCTTGAATGTAAAAAAAAAAAAAAGATACAATCAAATTCTAGATAAACAAAATATTAAAGCTAAACATCACTCAAGGTTTTACCACGGGAAAGAGGTGTTTTTAGGTAGATGCAAAGCTTTTAAAAACTGAAAAATAAAATTAATAAATATTATATTATATTATAAATATTATATAAAAGTAATTGGTAACACTTTATTTTAATGACCAATTCTCACTATTCACTAGCATGCATATTAATAGCATGTTGGCTGTTTATGAGCATTTATAAAGCACATATTAAAACCTAATAGTAGTTAACAGGGAGAACTGGACCTTAATACCTGTAACAATATTGAATACGTAAATAAATACAACATTATTGGTTTATTCTGTATTCAGAATCTCAGTGAGCAGGGCCGAACCCCCAGTTACTATTAGCAGAATATGCACTCATCTTAGTTCATAACAGTGGTGCTGTACTGCATGAGAGAGAGAGAGAGTGAGAGAGGCTATAGATTATGGGTGTGAATGCAGTCTCCTCCCCAGCACTGCAGTACTCGTGCACCAGCGTTTGACAGCATGTGCCTCCACGTGCTTTGCCTCCACCACTACTACTGCCACCACCCAACCAGAGAAGAATACGACCCCACCCCTTTCCTCCCCGCTGCAGTGAGGCGGTCTGCGGCAGTGCAGGGAACACAGACAGCGCTCCTCTTGACCCAGATTCCACCGCTGCTACGTCACACTGCCTTAACATTAACCCCAGCATGACAAGACATGGACAGATATGCTGCAGGATCCCCCAGCAGACATGGCTAATAATCACACACACACGCCTCTGGCCACACAGAATTAATTAAAAATTAATCAAGCGAACACTTAATGTGATAATAATAAATGTAATATATACATACATTAAAATGACTTCATTCATGATTAATATAATGATTTATATTAATTTTATATAAATACAAATGACTAAAACTAACATTGTCTTCATCACCATTAAATATAGTAATAATATTGATGATTGTTAATAATATTACAATATTAAATTTTTAATATAAAGTCAAAATAAATTACTAACACTAAAACTGTATTTAATTGTTAAGATTAATAGTATTACAACATTAAATATAATCTTTAATATACATGTCAAATGAAATTACTAACACTAAACCGATCTCTATGATGATAATAAAAGTTAAAATCATATTTTTATATAATAAATAGATAATTTGTATATATACAATAATAATATTCTATTATGTTAGATTTCTTATATTACATATTGTAATATATATATATATATATATATATATATATAATATTTTTTCATAATATATATATATTTTACATAAATATCAAATAACTAATAACACATAAAATATATAATTTAATGTATATATTAATAAGTCAAGCATTTTATTATATATAAAATATAATTGTATTTTCATAATTATATGTATATATTTCATTATATATTATTAATAATTCAATATTAATCCAACATAAAAGTCATGAATTAATTACATAAACAGTAAAACTTAAAATATTTTTGCTCTGATTTTATTGAATTACATGTCAGCCCAAAACCAGAGCTTGATTTTCTACCATCAGGAGGGAAAGAGACACAGGCGTGGGTCCTGGACAGACAGACAGTCTACACATGGACACAAGTATGTGGGCCGTCCAGCAGTGACAGGGCAGAGGAGCGTCAGGCATGAGTCAGAGAGACAGAGCGGTCACTCCTTCCTCCGCCGCATGACGGAAATTCTGACATCTGCACCCTTCATTTAGACCCTATAAATACCACATGACAATCAGATTTAATCAAGAATTATTGTTGCTACATTAGCCATGAGACTCTGTCAGCTATGAAACAATATTTCTTTGATTTTTCAGTGATTGCCCATACTGCCTGAGAGCAGACAATCTTATTCAGATCCACAGCTTTAAACAATCTGATTAACCTGTGTTAGGAACACAGCTGAACTTCAACCTAAAAATGAAGCCCACATCTTACTAGACTCATGATGACCTTTAAATGTAAAGCTTAATATGACCTTTTACACAATACTTCACTTTTAAACATTTAGATCAAGATACAATGTTTCAAGGTGATGTGACCTTGAAATACTGTTTCATCTCTACTTCACAAGAGGAAGGTTACAGTATCAGTGAACAGACTCTGGAAACTGAAGAGTTTTATCGCCTCCTGGTGGACATCATATGCTATGTTTTCAAATGACTTCAAGCAGGACTTTGCCTTTCTGACTTCAGATCAGGGATGTGCAACATTAAGAATTCACTTGAGAATGCACTGTATATTTTTTAAAGGCACTTTTAAAACAGCCTCGAGATTGACCAAAGTGCTGCACATGAGCAGAATAACTAATACAATATAAAAAATGAGCCGAATAAACATAAGCAAAGTACACAGATACCAGATTTAAAATAGAAAAAAAAGATCAACAATTAACACATGCTAAAAGAAAGGGAAAACTGGTAAAGAGGGGGCCATTCAAAGTTGTACTGGCAAGCTATTCCACAGTCAAGGAGCCACCGCTGAAAAGACTCGATCCCCTGTGTGTTTTAGCCTTGAGCAAGGGATTGTCAGTAAGTTAAGGTTATCAGATCTTAAACTTCTGGGTGGGTAATAGGTACACAGTTACTCAAACAGGTATTTTTGAGGATCAAGATTATGTAGACATTTATACACAAATTGAAGAATTTTTTAATCAATCCCGAAATGGACTGGAAGCCAATGGAGGGCTCGCAAAACTTTTTAAGAAATTTAGCTGCAGCTGAAGTCAAGCTACCTGAGACTTGGAGATACTGTAAAACAAAATGATGCAATAATAAGATGAAATAAACTCAGATGGACCAAAACTTGTAATCTCAGTCTTAGAGTCATTTAGAGTCAAAAAGTTGTTGGAAAGCCAAAATTTCACCTCATCAAGGCAGGAGAGTAAAGTGTGTAAAGCAGAAGGGTCATTTCTTTTTATCGGCAATTCCTTCACTTAAATTGAATTTGCTGTCAATCAGGAAATTCGAATCTGAATGACAGAAACTAGAATTAAAATCGAAATTGAACATTTCAAAAGCAACATTTGTCAAAACTTTAAATGCTAGCCTAATGCCTTGTCTGAAAGTTTTGAAAAAAAAGTTTTAAAAGCCTTGAATTTTAAATTTTTTAATAGAATATGAGGATTTAAAATAGTTTTGTCACAAATACAAAAAAAATATTCTAGATAAACAAATTAAAAAATATATTTCAATTAGCTGTAACATTTTAACATTTCGTGTTTTTCAGATTAACATTTTTGAGATAGCGCCAGCCCTGAAGTTATCTATAGACATACCTGTAGCAGGCAGTAGCCTAGGGCAGTGGTTTTTACTTTTACTCCTAGGCCCCTTCCTCTCCTCTCTTTTCTTTTCCCAAAAGCCTTTGTATTCTAATGTTACTCATTATTAATTCCATGTCATGATTTTTCAACAAAACTAATTCAAGATAGATTTGAGCTTTCTGAGTTTTTTTTTTTTTTTTTTTTTCTTGCAGATATTCTTTATCGACTTAGAAGTTCTTAAAAGTAGCCTACGTAAAGCTTAATTACACAGTAACTTTAACATACATTTCAAACAAGACCACAGGGATATGCCAAAGGACTGCTACCGATCCATCCAGCATCACTAAGCACACCAAAATACAAATGAACAATGAAAACATTGTGAATGTGTGGAAAGCCAGTGGTTCGGAGGCAGCGGCTCAGTGTACAGTGTACAGCCAAGAGTGCACATACGAGGTCCGTTTGCATGAAGTGCATTTATTTGATCAAAATACAGAAGAAGAAAAAAAAACAGAAATGGTGTTAAACTGATCATTTTTTAAACTAGTAAGCCTTTGGCTATGAACAAGCCTAGCGTTTTGCACTTTTAAACGTCTATTAGTGCCTTCCTTCTTTTAAGGGGTGAGAATCGTATGCAGAAATAATGGTTGACACCTCTGCTTTTAAACTATACCAGAGCATCGCTAAGTGAAACTGGCTGGCTGTGTGAGTTTTTGCACTTACACTTTTGAGCTCTGAGTTTTGGGTCGGAGTTCATATAGATTTATAGACTACATTTCTCATTAAACCTCACAGGGACAGGCAATCCCTTGTCAACTAAAGGTCAGAAGGTCAGATGTCTGAAGTGTCATGTTCATAGAGAATAATGTTCGATACAGATCCTCAGGCCGGCAAGATGCTAGATAAATGCACTAATTATTAAAAAAGTGCTTGTTATTCACTGATGTTATTTTAAGGCCCCAGTACTTTCCTTCTGCTAAGAGGAGGGAAAGTTTGCTGCATTATATTGATTGCATCACATCAATCTAACCTTTGGTTTTGTAACCAAAATGAATTTAAATGAACTGTAAAACATTTTTATAAACTTTAACGTGAAATGAGAACCTGAAGTGTGTCAGTTTAGTTTGACAATACAAAAGCAACATTTTGAATCAGATGAAAAACTGAACAAAATATATATATACACACACATACAAAAACTAAAATAGTTAACTAAGAAAAGTCCAAACATACCATCATGAGCTTGTTTCCTCTCTCTCACAAATGCTTTCCTGCACTCACTACCATAACTTCTGCATGCTACTGAAATACTGGATTCACTTCTCTATACCTCTTCCAAAGAAAAAAAAAACAAGCAGCATGGAAAAATGCCACAGGCAGGAACATGAGAAACCGAACGTGAGCCGCAGCTATCAGGCCTGTACGAACACGCTTCCTCCGGCATGACAGCACAGGTGTTTCTGTTCTCCCCTCTGCTTTTTTTTTTTTTTTTTGCGCATGTACTGCGGAAAAACACAAATGCTGTGTGTTCTTAGACAGTCTTTAAATGTCATTTTACCACAGCATGACCTGGGGGAACAGATGATATTACAAATGTGATAAGTGAAAAGAGATAAATAACTGAATGCTCATATACTGTTTCCTAAACAAAAAGAACAATATGTGTTTACTTTGCTTTGAATCGTAGAGTAGAAATGCACGCAAGCTGCCCATATGAATGTATCTGGGGCAGTCCTCGAGCTAGCAGTAAAGAATAGAAACATGCTCAAGAGTTTTTAAAGAGCATCTGACCACAAAAAGGTGTCAACACACTGTTGATTCGTTTGACTGTGAAGACTGATAAACCGAGCATGTCCTACCACAAAGAATAAAGTTGAACCAACAACACTAAAAAGGGTAACCTCCTCAACAATACTCCTCTGAAAGCAAGATAGCTCACCGGATTTAAAAGTGTATTCATTCACCAATGCACTGTATACACACTCAATAACAACAACAGAATGAAATACTCAAATCTTGTCATTTACAAAGCTTCTACATGCACTCAAAAATAAGTCAACAATATAAAGCTATTTTTGATTTGGACACTGCATAAAAATTTAGTTATACAACCCTGCTAGACTGCTTCAGTTAGTCACACATGCCTTCAGGGCACGGAAAGTGGTACTAGACAAACCCCGCAGTACAGGAATGCTCCGCTAAATCCAGAAACACAGTCACAATCTGACATCTCACAGAACAAGGGATGCCACAAAGTAGCTGTTTGCACAGAGCAGATGCTATTGATATGCCATCTCATAGTGATTAGAGCTGTGCAGCTGTTTTTTCTGCAATACGCTCTTTCAAAAGTACCGTCTGGAAAAAAACAACTCTCTAAAGCTATGAATGTATTTTGTGTCCATCAGTATATATCAGTATATAGATCAGTATAACACTGTTTGTGATCTTTTCCCTTTTTACATAGCAAGTAATATATGGTAAGTTTAGATATACACTTAATACATGTAAAACATAATGCAGATATATGTAATGTAGATTATAACAAATAGCCTGTCTGCGGAGTTGACATCTGCACACGTCTTGGTGTTTTAATGCTGACCACTGGTTTGGAGGTTATAACGAAGGCTGCTGGGTCAATATTTATAGTTCATGCTTTAGTTAAAACCTGTGGCCTTGCGCATCACAGACGGTTCTGAAATCCATCAAGCAAACAATAAAGGTATTTGCTTGCATGCAGAATGTAGTTTATAGCTATAGGCTGTGGTTATCTGTGTTGTTTCCATCATGCAAAAATGGCATTTTAAGATGCGTTTCTCACTTGAAAAAGAACAAACTTTAGTATTTGAGTGAAAAAACATTAAATACACAAGTTACCTATGTGAACAATGTATTCATAAAAAGTAGAGGGTTTAAAATTATTATTGCCCGAAATTATGGTTGAAATTATCTACTCAAGAGTAAAACTTCACTGAATCGTTTTAAAACGGTTCACAAAGTGCTCTGCAAGATTCATTAATGAATCAGCCTGAATCTAAATGAATCTGAATCCTTATTCAACAATCATGAATATCTAGAAACGTCATGTAACGTTATGAAAATTCATTGGCCTAAAAGTGTGAGAACCCTGTGGTTACTTGAAATGAAGCGCGCAATTGTGGTTATGAACATTTTAAATGTGAAAATGATTTATATTTATTTAAATAAACAGTCATAATGGTTTTCTCTGTGCATCGAATCTTCTAGATTTGAAGCTGTGGCTGCTTGACAGCGAAAATGTAGGAACTTGATGTGCTTTGAAATGCGTGTTTTGAATAAACAAAATCAGGAAGTGGCATGATCTATTTGAACACAGAGGAAGTCTGAAAACTCGCACCGTTGCTTTTGTTCATAAAATTAGTCTCGGTTTTTATCATAAAATTCACTCTTTTCTGCTCAGCAGTAGACAAATACGCATAAGACAAGTGTATACAAGTGTACATAAACAAACATGTAACGCCAAAGCCATGTATCTTTAATATTCACCGTCCATTATGTGATCAAACGCCTTGTTTTCACACAAACGTTAAGTAAAAGATTCATATTATTTATTTAGAATCTTTAAAATTGTGTTTAAATTGTTATTGAGCTTTCTTTTAGTTTAGCTTCAGTCATTGTACACGCTGGCTGTCTTTATATAGTAGATTCTCCCCTCACCTGTGTGCTGAAGGAAACACACTTTCTCTCGCGCCAGGTGTCAGGTTGCATATTGGAATAGAATTGCAACTTAATCCATGATTCTTACCTTAATTTCCAGTCAATTCAGTGAAAAGTAAATATAGGGAAACGCTGAAGAACACCCTGCTCAGCGGATCATTGTGAAGTGTGTCTACATTTTCCGGATTGGCCAATCAGAAGTGTTACTTTTGACGCGCGGGTTGAGCTCGACTAGACTGTGGGAGCGCGAAACAAGCTCAGCCTACGTCTATAAAAGGAATTGATTTCGAGAGAGGAAGCTGACTAGTTTTACTATGCATGTAGCGTTTTCTTTCTGTTTTGGATCTACCTATCTTTCCTTTCACTTATGATGTTTGTAGCTCAATGCACACTGGAAGCGCAAACGATACGACGGAACGCTCGCATTGATAATGAAGCAACGTTGTGTAATGAAAATATCACGGAAATGCTTTAGTTCTTTTGCATGGTAGTGCTTTTGGTCGTTCTCTATTTCAAAGCATGGTGACTAACGTGCCCCAGGCTTTTCAGTAAAGAATAAGGTTTTAAATATTTAATTAATTAGTCCTAAATAAAACATATAAATAATACGTTTATATTTAATAATAATAATAATATACTATTATTCCATTAAAATAATAAACAAAATAGTAAAATACTTAGACTAGTAGACCTTAGTCAACTAATAGATCTACTTCAGGCTGATTTTCTGCATGAATAAGTCATTAATAATATCAAAAATAATTATAAAGAATTATAGAGTTATCATTGATGTTATCAATGTTAAAACCTTTTGTTTGTTAATGGTATTGATCTAATGTATTGTTTTTCATTCATTAAAAAGATCACTAGCGGATCTCAGACTTCTGGAGGGGATGTAGATTCGTAATAGTGAGTGGAAGTAGGCGGGTGATGAGCCTGTGGCTGTTCTATTTTCAAGCATCAAGGTCTTGAATTTGATGTGAGCCGAAACCGGTAGCCAGTGCAAGGAGATAAACAGAGGTTTAACATGAGCTCTTTGGGGCTTGTTGAAGACCAGACATGCCACTGCATTCTGAATCATTTGTAGAGGCCAGAAGAGCATTGCAGTAGTCCTAGAAATGACAAGGGACTAGACAATAAGTTGTGCATTTTGTGAAAGGGTCTGATCTTTCTGATGTTGTGCAATACAAACCCGCAAGATGTAGCAGTCTTTGCAATGTAGTCTGAAGGTCAGCTGGTCATCAAAGGTTACACCAAGATTTCTGACAGAAGTTGATGGGGTACTTGTTGAAGAACCTAGCTGGATGGTAAAATCATGCTGTAGATTTGGAGTGGCAGGGAAGACAAAGAGCATAGTCTTTGCCAGGTTGAGCTGTAAGTGGTATTCTTTCATCCATGCCGAGATGTTCACCAGGCGGCCTGAAATCCGTTGGATCATCTGGTTGAAATGAAAGATAGCTGTGTGTCATCAGCATAGCAATGGTAGGAGAAGCCATGTGTCTGTATGATGGGACCCAGTGATGTTGTGTGTATGGAGAAGAGTAGGGGTCCTAGATCTAATCCCTGAGGAACCCCAGTGACCAGTTGATGTGCTTTGGATACCTCCCCTCGCCCGGCCACCCTAAAAAGACCTACCAGTGAGATAGGATTCAAACCAGCAAAGTGGAATCCCTGTGATGTCTAGTGATGAGAAGGCAGACAGGAGGATTTGATGATTGACAGTGTCCAAAGCTGCAGACAGATCCAGCAGAATAAGAACTGTTGATTTATTGATTACTGTAGCACAGTGTTAGCTGAATGGCCACTCCTGAAACCGGAATGGTTAGCATCCAGTTTGTTGTTCTGTGAAAGAAACAATGATACCTGGTTGAAAACAAATCATTTGAGGGTTTTTGCCATGAATGGAAGGAGAGAGACAGGTCTGTAACTGTCTATAAGAGAAGTGTTTAATGTAGGTTTTTTGAGGAGTTACCCGAGCCTGCTTTAATGCACTTAAAGAGAAAAGTCAGAAAATAAATCTTAAAGTAAAAACGTTTTTGAGACTGAACCTCAAATAACTGCTTGAAATAAATAAATTAACAAATAACATGGAAACTAAATGGTTTCAACGTAAAGTCTTTATTTTAGCATTTGAAGACTTAATAGCCAAGTTTGATTTTTGTTCTGACTGAATTTACAGTGCAGCAAACACAGATGAAAAAAGGTACAAGAGAATAGGACTGAATCCGGTTTATTCACATAGATGTGAAGTTGTCCTTTTGACTGTTCCCAGACTTTAATATGCTACAATATTAGCAACACAAGAATCCATGATCTGTAGTTGTGCTGGATTGAACATCTAAATAGACAGACGTGGTCCAACAGTGGGCTCATCATAAGGGTCTAAACAAAACAGTCCAGGAATGGGACGTCCACAACTTTATACAACAAATCTTGAAGTTATTTTGTCTTGTAGAATGTGCCGAATTCCTGTTATTTATTCCTTAGTAAACAATTAATTGTAACATGATTTAAAACAGAGAAACAAAACTCATAATAAACTACACTTGAAGGGTCCATCCCTTTCTATGGTGAAACACTTTAGCCCTATAAATGTCAAATACTATCATCATCAAATATAGTACATGTGGCATTCATTGATACATCTTTATTTGTTAATAGAATAATAGTTAAAAATCAAAAATGAATGCTGGTCTCCCTGATAGGGTAACGAGAAAATAGGCAGCGTTAGTTCATTCTGAGTCATACCGAGTCAGTCACTCTCTGCCAGATTATCTTGCAGTTCATTTCAACTTAAATGAACAAAACAAACCAAAAGAAATCACATTCCACAGTCACTGTAAGCAAACAACAAAACATTTTTATACAAAGCCAACAACGTTTGACCAGTCAGATCCATGTATGAGTGAGGCTTTATAAATTATGCATTATTCATGAATGATAACCAGAGACCAGATGAGTAAGGTATGCAGTTGTATGATCAAATAAAATATTGAAAGGACACTTTCCAAGAGCTGAGGCATAGGTTTTGTCAAATTTGGCATTAAACGACAATGGGGAAAGAATGAAGCAGACCCACACATGCAACCAAGTCTGTAACCACAATAGACACTGAAATGTTTGATCGATAACCACTCTTCAGTGGTTCATTCTTAAATTATTACTGCTTCTATGTGGTAACGTCCTTGGATACAGCCACCATGTGAACATACTGGCTAAACATACGGGTAGAAAGTGGTAGCATTACACTAGCAATTTTCTAGAGAAGTTAGTTGGTCTCCTACCCACTGAGGCATTCAGAATAAAGATGATTTCTGGCTTTTTATGCGAGCAATGCAAACCAAATGAATGCACATTTTGATTGTTTAGTTATAGCAGATGAGATGTTCAAACCTTTTCATTTTGGTATTGATCCCTGACCAGAATCCCACTATGATGGGAATTTCAACAGTGGTATAGTATTTAAGTAACTTGTATTCTTGCTTCTACACCTTCTAAAAAAATCAAGAGATAATCTTTTTTTCTTTTAAAATAGTACACTAAAATGTCTAGAGTCACTCTGGCTCCATAAGCAAGCAGGGTTAACATATATATGCACACTTGTACATTATACATAAGTACATAAATATACACTTACATCTGTGCATAAGTATGAACAAAGACACAATTAAAATGGAAATACATATAATTCTATATGTGTACACATACACAAAGTTACAGCATACATGTTAAGTGCTAGATTTCCAAGTATAGCTACTGCAAACCCAGTTTGGCATGCTGGGTTGCGATGGCTACAATAATACTGGTAGGCAGGATAACACAGTTTATGACCAACACATAGTTTACACATTTCCCCCTTGAGGATTAAGGGAGCATGGGTTTGATACTTCATGTTTTGTTTGTTTGGAGTCCGTTTAGATTTCAGCAGCTTATGTACAGAGGCAATGCTCACAGTCCAGTGCGAGTCCAGAGAGAGCAGAGCTTGTGCCAGTTATACGCTGTCAGTCTGACAGAATGTGCACGAAGGACATTGGGAAGACCCCTTTCCTGTCAGGCTGACCCTCTATGTGCCCAATCTGTAAAAAGGCAAATTGATGAATGTGACCATCTGTCCAAACAATCTGCATTAACAAAACTGCATGCCACGGCACAGATTCACTTACCCACCACTCCTGGTCTTCCTCTCCTGTAACAATTATAACCTCCCCCTCCACAAAAGTCAACTCATCGTCATTATCCGCTTGGCAATCATAGATGGTTTTCACACGCCTTACTTTGTTCTTTCCCTGCACAGAGATGATCTCCAGTTATTAGAGTTACACATGTTGATCTTTTCCAGTATGCATTACTGTTTCAAATTTTGGGGTCAGTAGGATTTTTTTATGTTTCTGAAATAGGTCACATATGCTCGCCAAGGCTGCATTCATTAAATTAAAAATACAGTAAAAACATGACAATGTGAAACATTATTCCACATATAACATATAACTGTTTTCTATTTGATTATAATATATATAAAAGGTTTTAGTGTCACACGAACCTTCAGATATCATTCTAATATGCTGATTTTCAAGAAAGGTTTACTATTAACAATGTTGAAAACAGTTATGCTGCTTAATATTTTTGTGGAAACGTGACACTTTTTTTTCAGAATTATATAGTGAATAGAAAGAACAAAAGAACATAAATTACTTGAAATAGAAATCTCATGTAACATTATAAAAGTCTTTACTGACATTTCTTATCAAATTAATGTGTTCTTGCTGAATAAAAGTATTAATTTCTTTAAAAAAAAAGACTGGTCTTAAACTTTTGAACTTTTGACCTATAAAAAAAAAGAAATATTAATTGATATATAAACTAATGCCTTCTTATTTATTTTTACTTTTTTAAGTTAAAAGTGCACTTTTTAAGCTCAATATTATGAATTAAAAAAAGTTATATTAGGTTAAAAATTATAAAACAACAGACACAAATCATGAAATGAGTACAAAACAGAAGGCTGCTAAACTTAAACTTTCTGGGTCCACAGTACTTTTTAAAAATTAATGAAAATGTATTTTCACTCACCACTGTGTTTATTTTCCGTGGCATGGGGACAGGCATCTCCACGGTCCCTGCAGGTGCACCATTAGTGTCCTCACTGGCCTGTCTCGGAGAGAGCTCCTCCTGCTGACTGGACGACTGCTCCTCTGTCCGCTGGGGCTTTGGACTCGTTTCCTCCTGCGTTGTTTGCCTCTGTGTGGTCTCAGCTGCTGAAGACACGGTAGGCTTGGATGGGAGGTCGGAGAGCTGTGGCTTAGGAGGAAGATCCTTAAGCTGGGGTTTCGGGGGCAGGTCAGAAAGCTGAGGTT
>NC_039244.1:17556592-17629762 GCF_003368295.1 Carassius auratus | reverse complement strand
AGGGAGAATTTAGAGGTTGCAGGACAGAAAATGAGCGTTAATTATGTTCAAAGTGGATCCTCTATTGGACTGGGACCGTTTATTTGTGTCTTGCTCAATAGTGCGAGTTGAAGCTCCCTCATATAACAGTGACAGAGCGGCCTTACCTCTTCCAGAACATTGACCGTGTTCCGACAGCTCTGCAAGCGGGTGGTGAAGCTGGATGTCGTGGGGGAATTGTAATCCTCCGTCGTCTCCGAGAGAAACTCGGACACGGAGATCTGATCCGGCATCCTTGAAAGCACAGTCGCCCGATAAAAATGGAGGGGAGAAAAATCACAATAGCACCATGAATTAGACAGGGGTGGTCAAGAACGGAGCGATGCCTCTGTTTGGGTAAGGTTGAATAGTAAAGCGATGCGTAAAAGAATAAGAAACGTAGCCAAATGTGTGGCAATGCCTTTTTCTTCGCTGACTATGCAGTTCCCGTCCCTAGAGAGGGTCGTTGTGTGTAATTTCCACGTCTTTCCTCTTCCCTTGTCTTAATTATCCACTTGCATCTACATATAACGGTTCAGACTCTCCTTGTTCTTCAATGTAAAGGTGCTGGTTAAAATGCCCTCATTCCACAATCTAGCTTTAAATAGTCTGCTATTTTGAGTATTTCCTTCAATTATTGTTGTTCCGGTTCGGAAGCGGTTTCATTCTGTTTTTCCTTTCTCTTTCCTCCGTTTCCCCCCCGTCCTGACGGTCTGAGCTCCCTGACACCAGCGCGTGCACGCACGCTCATCTCCTCCCACCGCTGATGACTGGATAAACAAGAGGAGAAACTGCGCATGCGTCAGGACGCAATCAGTCGATAAATAAAACTAATAACTAAATATGTATAGGGCAAATAATAATAAATACAGAATAAAAATAAAGTCAAAAACTAATAAATATAATTAATTATTGGTAAAATGCATGAATATAGTAAAATGATATAATAAATTAAATTAAATTAAATTAAAATAAATTCAGGACTAGCAAAAAAAAAGTTCCAATGTGTCATGTATTTATTTAAATATAAAGTTCATCCATACTTTAAAAATGTAATGCAGCCTATAAAGAAGACTGTTTGCCCTAAACAGAGCCAGAATGTATGGTTTCATGCACTGAAGCAATAAATGTTTAAGAAGCAATCAAATAAGGGCAGAAACATGTGTATCATGCTGCTGTAACACAGCATAAGCACGTAACTAGTGCCATACAGAATGGTATAGTTATTGTCTCAAATTTACCAACTTTGCTTTGTGGGAACTTCAGCTTGTCAAAAGTAATATTATTTCACATTATTTGGACATCTCACAACTGCAACAAGAGGGGGCATCCATAAAGGCCATTGCCTGGGGCCTCACATGATCACAGTCTGTCTATGGGGCATGCAACATTTTAAAGGGGTCATATGACGTTGCTAAAAAGGGACATTATTTTGTGCATTTGGTATAATGCAATGTGTTTATGTGGTTAAAGTTTAAAAAAAAAACACATTATTTTCAACAAACTGTACATTATTGTTTCTTCTCTACGCCCAACTTTCTGAAACGTGTCATTTTTTTTACCAAGCTCATCCTTCTGAAAAGCAAGCTGTACGCTGATTTGCCAGCTAAGTGCATTGTGATTGGCTGAATGCCTCAAGCGTGAGTTTTGTAAATACAACTTAACCACTGATTTCTAGATGTGTTCTCTTTTGTAGGCCAAACAAAGTAGCTTCGCTTTCACAACAAAACACACAGCATCTCCACAACATGGCCGTGGTTGCAACAGAAGGGAATAAAAGTTACGTCTTCTTTCTTCGCGTGAACATTTGGGTGGCGTTATGCAAATCTTCCCACATTGTGACATAAACATGTAGGTGTGGTTAACTTAACTTTTATAAAGAATATATCTTTGGATTTGAGACTTTAGCCTTTGTAACTTTTCATATCTTCTCTATGCACCAACAGCTTGTAACAGTCCAAAGAGAAAGGAAAAATCACATTATATGGCCCCTTTAAGAGGTCTGGCAGTTCTTTGATTAAACTTAAACATATATTGAGTACTCTGTTGTAAATTTAGTAGCGTTAGCCTATACTGATGTGCAAATCTGGAGACTCCCCGGAAGCAGATATGATGTGCAGATGGAATATTTAGTGGTATAACGCATAAAAAAGCAGTGCATTTTCAACTCACCGACTCCATAAAGAATCCCTGGAGGAAAAACTTGATAAACGCGAGGATGAGGACCTCATGGCTCTGTAGTCACCTCAAGAAAACAACCTTGCGCTAAGACAATGAAAAAATGCTATTATTAAAGAGTGGATCTAATCACTGGATCCCTTTTGGAAAATACAGCTTCAGCTAGTAGCTGGTTTCTAGCTTTTCTAAACTGGTAGACCAGTTTACTACCACAGAGGAAAAAAACACAGCATCTTAAACTGATTAATCTGTTAGTTGGTCAGTCAGATAATGGTAATCTTAAACAAGCTAAAAACCAGATGGGCTACCATCAAAAAAACATCTTCCAGATGAAGTCAATAGTTAAGTAATCCATAGAAAAAGAGCGCCTTTTTAAGTTTCTATTTGCTGTTAAAATCACATTATCTAAATGAAAATGTGCCACTCCTTTTAACTTACCGAGATAGCCGTGGTTTCACTCCGTATAAATGGCTTCAGAAGTAATTGCAATGTAAATTGTTCGCAGAGCTCCGTGTTTCCAAGTGGCACCATATTCACTGCATTGTGCTCAATCCAGCGCGCGGACATAACGAGCTGAAATCACATGCCTCTACAGTTACAATAAACTGGAATGCGCGCATTGATCTGCCCCATCTGGAGCTGCTGGACAGGAAGCGAAAATCAGGCATTGTGGGCCGGAGGGGGCCGGAGGAGGGAATCCTGCACGGGACCGCAACTAATGGCAGAAACGCTTAACTTTTTAAAGAGGAATCTGAAACCGCTGGCGAAATGAACGCATACAGTATTCAATTCAGCCTCACTGACAGAAATAACAATCTCGTTATTTGAGAAAACATCATGCTGATCAACAACACATCGTCACTGAAAGTAATGCGCATCGACGTATATTAAGGTCATCAGAACCACAAAATAGGTTTTACAAACTAAAAACAGATTTAATATATATATATATATATATATATATATATATATATACTATAACTATTACAATTAATTAGTAAATTTGTTAGCTTTTTTCTAATGTTTTTAAATTAAGAAAAAGCTCAGATCAGCATCCTTCATCCTCATTGAGATATATAAAATGTTTCTTTAAAACATTATAGAATTCTTTCTATAAATATTCATAGAAACAATTTAACTATACATATACATAATAATAGAAACAATAAATCCTGGATTTGTAAAGGTTGAAAATCATTGCTCTAAAGCACTACTAAAGGCATCTGTCATGATTTTTATAACAAATGATTTAATAATTTGGCACATTGGTATACTCTCAAATCCAAATACTAAAAGTCACTTTGCAAATCAATATATGAATATCACTTTTCTCATGTATTAGAAAATACACAATTGAGTACAAGAGGGAAAAAAAGTGCATTTATTATTGAGGATCTGGAACAGAATGATCCAAACAAGACTTGAGCAGCTCATATAGCCCTCAGAGCCCCATCAACTAGTGAGGCAAACAATTATAAACAGGAGAATTCATCTCCTCCATTTCAAAGTCTTTATCCCTAACATCCACCTCTGAGCAACCCTAATACTCTCGAAACTCATAAAAGCTCAACCAGCTTAAATGAACAAATTATTTTGAAGTTAAAATAAAAGGAACAAAACAAAGCAACACAGATTTTAATAACACACCTATATAAAGGCAATAAAAACTGATGCGATTACCACACATGTAACACAGCTCCTTTAAAAGAGAAAAAAGAAAAAACTTGTCCGATTGACTTCAAGTCACATAACACATGGACACACTGATGGGGAGAGCGGTTGGGCCCCATCATGTTTTTTTTGCCCAGTAAAGATAGGGAGGCAGATTACTGCATGCTGGGAGCTCACAGCTGCTTGACCACCTCCCCATTTCCCGGGAGGGGTGTGCTAGGGGGTGTGTCCGGCACAGCCCCCTCTAAGAGTGGGTGGGACAGGTTAGTCTGAATCAGAGTCAATACTATCTTCTGATGATGAGCTGCTGGAACCGTCTGATTGGTCATCATCATTGTCGTCGTCATCATCATCTTCATTCTAAGTCAACATTAAAAAATAATGAATACCTGCACTAATAACAAACATTTTTTATTTAACCAAAGCAAAATGAACCTCATCATCTTCATCATCATCCTCACTATCTGTGCTGCCAGATGACTCATCATCTTCATCCTCCGAATCTGAAGTGTCAGTTTTGTCATCATCTTCATCCGAGTCCGAAGTGTCCTGCTGGAAACCAAGAGTCACACATCTCTCAAACTCTCTTAATAAGTGTGTACTGTATCACTGAATTTGCATGTGTACACACACACCAACCATCAGCTCAAATTAATTTGTGAAATTCAAAATGATGTAACACCCTTAAGCAACTTCATATAGAGTCCACAGCCTGTGTGGGTGAGTTGCCCAGAGACAGCGGGCGTTACCTTGGCCCGGTACGCCATGGAACGCTTGCCCCCCCCGGGACCCACTGTCACGGCTCTGGCACCTACCGCCTTCCCCTTGGTGACTCGGACTTTCGCCCCAGGACCTTGTGCTTTTGTAGTGCTTCGCCGTTTCTGTGAGGGCAAAGAGAGGGCGGGATGGGGGTGCAAGGACAGAGCAGCACAGGAAAAAAGAAAAGAAAAAAAAAAGTTCAAGCTTAAGCAATGATTAGTAGCCCTACAGTACAGCCCTAAGAACATTATCCATTCGAGTCAAGTTAGTTTGAGCCAAGAGATGTGATTCTAAATGGGGAGAAAGGAAATAATAAAGCCATTTGTGATGGCATGGATAGAAACAGCCTTTCCAAGCAAAGTCTATAAACTAAATGAATCAGGGTGCATCATCTTGCCATGCAGTGCAGGGGATATTGATATAGTGAAGATTAAATCACAATCGCAGCTATATGAATGACTGTGTGAGAAGTAATGTTAATATACAGAGCATTAAGAGCAAGTTACAGCCTTAGAAATGAACAACTGCTTACCGTAGTTGAGAACTCTTTATATACCGCACACTCCTGAGGGGAGAGGGACTAGGAGAACAAGAAAAACAGAGCAAAATAAATGACTACAAATCTCCAAACTCATATTGCTCACACTTACATTTTTTAATAAGTTTATTGTGACACAAAAGTGTCTAGAAGCTAAATCTTTTTAAAACATGCCAATTTCATAAAAGTGGACTTTCTTTATTCATGTTGGTTGCATACGGTATTGCAAAACTTATGATTATTATTTTTATTAGAAAAGTTTTAATTTATTCCAAAAATGTAATGTGGTGTACCCTAAATAAATCTTAATCATTATGCAAAAAAATAAAGAAAGAAATATAGTTTAAGGTAAAACTTAAAAAAAAGTAATAAAAGTATAAAAATGTACTACATGACATTTTATATAACTTGCTTTTTTTCCACCAAAGAAAATTAAGAATTAAAGTTTTTGTTAAAAGTAAAAATAATAATGAATGCTTAAAAAAAATATATTAAAAAATGCAACAATTATTGAGCTTTTCTTTCGAATACTTCCATTACGATATCAGGGCAGTTTCATTATGACATTTTCTATTTAGAATATACTTCTATTTAGAAATGAAAAACATGCTCATGATAGAAGAGTTGTATTTAAGTGATTGTATATATAAATTTGATTTGTAATCTATTTTCTAATAACTTAAAATATGGGACAATGAAAAAAGAACCATATAATAAGCACCCAATAATAAACAAAGTATATTTGATTTGCAGAACTGGAAGATTCAACAAGCTTCCTACCTTTACCCAAGCGTCAAGCTCAGCTTTGTACTCTAGTTGCTGCTCCTCAACCTGTTTTTTATATTTGTCCTTCTGGCTCTGACTAAGCTTGTGCCACCGCTTGCCGATCTCCACCATGCGCTCCTTCAGGCTGAAGTGATTCAGCTCACCGTTAGTTAGCAGTTCCTGAGAGAACATTTGATACCCGCTCCTGAGATTGGACAGAAGACGACAAAGTAGTACTGAAACAGTGAAATAGATAAAATAGCATTTCATTTTAACACGGATGGTAGCCTATGTCTCTCAGAAAGCGACAAGTTACAAATATTACACTCACACTGGGGGCTTCTTCGGCTCGCCATCAAATTTTGGTTTTCTTTGTCCCTGTCCTGACAGAACGGTCCTCATCTCTAACAGCTCTCTCTGCAGGAAGAAAAACAAGAAACATGAGCAGAGAGACCTTTTCTATTCACTCTGAACGCAAAGACAAGACATGAGACAAGCTGAAAAATCATGAAAACATGAACAAAAATGACATATGCTTATAATGCAAACACAAATATAAACAAGGGCTAAAGCACATCATTATGTCAGATTCATGAGAATATGCAAGAATAAGTGACAGAACACTGAAATGAAGACATTTAAAAATCACTGCAAACATCAAATGTAAGTACAAGTTCCACCAAATTCCGCTAGAAACTGCACAATCTTAGGATATATGCACATTTAGACACAACTGCATCCATTGCAGACTGCTCTGCCTCTACTCTGGGAAGGAGGAAAGTTAGGGGTGACCAACATTTTGACTTTTCTTCAGCACAGGTGAGAAGACAGTGGTCAAAACGTCTGGTCACTGACCACGGTCCGGTACTGAACCTCGTATCGCTTCTGGTCCTCTGCAGCCTTCTTGATCCAAGGAATCTTCTCCTTTTTTTCCATGGCCTTCCAAGCGGCATCCATTGCATTCTGCGCTTTCTTCCGGTCATTCTGTGAAGAGCAACAGTTTAAGGTTATAGTTTCTAGACAATGTTGTTGTTCTGCATGATGTTACAAACAAATCTTTCTTTGCGGTTGTGTGATTCTGCAGGGGTCTCTTTGGATGTCTTTTGCATGTTGCTCTTACTCTGTATTTAGCCAGATAGTCTCCTATCACACTCTGCTGCCACATCTCCTCTGGAGTCTTCGGCGTTTCAGGAAGCCGTGTTTTCTTCTTACTGTCTCGCTTCTCTTTGAAAGTCCATGTACCCACTGATCCAGCTCAGGGTCACGACACCGTTCCTACGGCACAACAAGAAGAAACTACTTCTCATCCTGATTTAGAAAACATATCACCAGGCATGCAAGCACATCTTGCACATGTCCACCTTCACAGATGGGGGTTTGGCCCTTAGGGGGCTGCCTGCACCCACGATGCTCATCCTGGTACCTCCCAGCTTCTCCTCTGTCAACACACGCTCCCTCTCCTCTTCTGGGAGACTCTGCAAGAGAGATTGAGACAAAGTGTCGAAATAAACAAAGCTTCCCTTTAAAAGCAGGATCAGGACTTCAACACTAACTGTTGTAATATAATTCATTTGTATTGCTTTGTACTTACCTCAATAAACCTCTGAAGGTCAATCTCAAACTGTTTCTTTTTCTGATGAGGGATAAACATTGTCATATTTAGTTCTTAATGTGACAACTGTGTTATTGAGAAATGTTAATAATACTATTTAGTATTATTATTATTAATATTAACCGTGCCTGCTTTAACAATTAACTGAAGTGTTTACGTTCCCTCTTTTTGATTACAAATTCATCTGACAGATTTGCAGATAGTAAACAATTTCTGTATTTAGTATTTTTTTTGTTTAATTTTGAGTAAATGTGTATTGTTTTTCTTTACAATCTTTACAAAAATCACATGACACTGAAGACAGGAGTAATGACTGCTGAAAATTCAGCTTTGACATCACAGTTATGAATTACATTCGAATATCTAACTGTATTGCAATAATATTAAATACTATTTTTATTTTTACTGTATTTTTGCTCAAATAAATGCAGAGACTTATGGAGACTTTCAAGATCTTTCGACCAGTAATATATATACACACATGTATTATATAAGCTATCGACCACAGAGCAACCTAGAAATCAGGGTCAGCCATTACTGTTCAACCACAGAATCTTTTCCACATTACAATTTTTTGATTTCAGCTTTTAATACTTTCTTTTTTTGGTTTAAAACAAATTAAGAGTGGACTGGTCTGTCAGACCTGTTCACATCGTTTTTGGAACAAATCCTTCTCTTTCTGGGTCATCATCTTCCACTGCTTACTGCACAGCACCATCCGCTCCGTACTTGGCACGTCCTTCATGTTTACCATTAGTTCAGCACAGTACAGAGAATAGCCATTTCTGCAGAACATAGTAATACACAGATGAAATTAATACATACATATATACATATATATATATATATATATATATATATACACATATATATATATATATATATATATATATATATATATATATATATACACACACTGCATATATAATGAATTGAACATATCACAAATACTGCATATTTGTGTGTTTGTGTGTATATTATATAGGGTTATATATATATATACACACACACACACACACACAGACAAAAACCACTGGTGGATTTCAAAACAGTCACCAACATTGTATTTCAGCCGTATTATATAACAGCAGCATATCTTGGTATAATGAGCAAGAATTTGGCAAGATAAGACTTCATAAGCCATTTGATGAGAGAACCAAATGCTTCTTAGTGGTTTGAAACATACGGTGGTGGTTTGGTTGGCCGGCCATCAAACTTGTCCTTGAGCTGCCGTTCAGCCTTGGTCAGGACAGATTTGACGTGTTCATCAGAGCTTGCATCTGGATGAGTTTCAAGATACGCTCTCATGGTGTCCTGTATGAGGAAGCAATATGTCCTTATACCTCTTGCTAAGCTGACAAAGACCTCTTCGCTTCAGCTTCAGTGAGAACACAAAGCCGTACCTCATAGTGTTTCTGCAGCTCTAGAGCTTTGCTGATCCATTTCAACCTCTTTTTGTCTGATAATTGGGACCACTGTTTACGTAATGCTTCCTTCAGCTCCTTCTGGCTTACCTACAAGCATCGGAAATCGAAAAGTGAGAGCAGATCCGACAACCAACAGTTAAATCTGAAATGCACTAAAAAAAAATAATAATAATCATTGAATTTTATGCAAGTAGGTGACAAGCTAGACTTTGTTACACAGCTCTAACTCTTTATACTCAAGTTGCTACTAAAGACTATATGCCCACTCTTTTCTTTCCTTTCCAAACTCTTTTACCTCAGGGTGAATTTTCATGTAGGTCTTCTTCTCATGGTTATACCATAGCTGCTGAGGGGTCTTGGGCTTCTCTGGGAGGTCTGACTTCTTTCTCTCCTCTATTAAATCTGGGTGGTCCTCCCTAAGAACAATAGAAGCTTCTCACTTAATCACCACTAAAAGATAAAAAACTGCCATACATGCATTAGGTATTTTTGTGCAGAGGAACATGGACACTAACTTGAATCGTGCCATGTTCTTCTCAAAAGCCTCTTTCTCTCTCTGGAACTCTTGAATGTACTTTAGCTGACAAAAGTAATAGTGCAAATTTAAAAGAAAAACAGATGACCTTCAACATTAATATTTGCAAGCACTTCACTGTAAGAGCAACATGATTCAAATCTATAAAAAGAATGAAATTCTACAAGTACCAGCACTTTACATATATGAGGACATATATACATATCTTTAATGAACATCAAGAATTTAGGTAAAAATGTATAAGAGAAAGTATATATCTTATGTTACCATTTCTGTCACAATATTTACCATTGGTAATCATCATTTTGCCATTTAGTTTGTCCTGTGGTGAGACAAATGAATACTGAAGTACAAATATTTTCAATTAATGTGAGATCATAAGTATCATTTATATACTATTACAGCATTTGTTCATATTTTAATAATATTTTATTTCAATTTTAGTTTAGGTTTTAATCAATTTGTTATGTACTTTTATCATTTTGCTACAATTTGATATTTCTGTAGCTTTGTTTATTTTTTGGTTTCAGGTTTAGTCATTTTAGTATTTCAATTTTTTTTTGTTGTAAATGCACCAGTTCTCATTTAAGATATTCGTCTAAAACTTTTTCACCTTTTTCTTTTCAGGAAGCTCTTTGTATTTTTTGGACAGAATCTTGGTGAGATCCAAGTTGCTCATCTCGGGGTGGATTTTTGCATACTTGGCTCGCTTCTCCATAAAGAAGCGAAAGTAGGGAGTGAGCGGTTTCTTCGGGAAGTCTGGATGTGTCTAAAACAGAGGTAAATCATACATAATATGAAAACAGCCTTTTAGTTGACATAACACATCAGACTAAAGCATGAGATATTACGAAAAAAAAAGAATAATAAATATTGAGACTTCCTTATATCTCACCTTCAATTTTTTCCCCTTGTAGGGGTTCTTCACATATTCAATAGCATCAACAATGAGTTCTGTCATTGTTCTGTATTTACGCACCTAGGGTGGGAAAATCATTACACAACTCCAATGAATGAAAATAATTGTAACGTTCTGTTTATTATTAAGCTGGCAAAGCTCACAGTAAAATAATCTTTACATGGACAATCCAAAGAAAGTGTCTTTAACATAAACACTTATTACTGTTTTTTTGGAACACAGGCACATTTTTGCTTTAGCTCGCTGGAATTTGGCTCACCTCTGTGGAAACTTTCTGCCATTTCTGCTTGCACATGTCTCCAGTGAAACCCCCAAACCCCACCTTCTCCCAGTCAAAATGAGACTCTGTGGTTTTATACTTCATTGTGTCTCCATCAGGTAGCTGACTGCGTATCCTCTCCAGCAGTGTCAGACAGTCCTCTTTGCTCCATGGATCAGCGTCTAACAGAAACAGTGCACACCAACGCATTGAGCATGTTGAATGGCCAAAACCAGAGGATGTTTACTGTAGTGTGTCTGTGTGAATATGTCCATCGTGGACAGAATGCGAGCGTACCTGACTCACTTTTGAGCCGTCCTGTCTGGGTGCCAGACACACTGGTGCTGCCATTCATGATGACAGAATTCACCAAGTTCCACCTTGACACTTCACTGGCCAAGTGGCTACACAGAGAAAACAAGACAATTCAAAGTGAGGCTGTAAAAATGGGTTACTGACTGAATATGGCAAACCGTTTCAACATTTATCCATAGTAACAATTGCTATTTGACTTGTCATGTGTAGTAAATAGTCAGGACTCAGGATAGTTTAATTAAAAATGGTACTCAAGACACTGAGTATATTCATCGTATATTCATATTCAAAATCTGTCAGTAGGTTAGTTGTGTAAAGGTAGTGTTTATATGTAGCATTTGTATAGTTTGTATTTTTTAGTTTATGTATAGGTTAACAATTATATATAGTATAAAGTCAAAATAGTATAAATAAAAGGAATTTATTTGTCATAAGTACAAGGAATAAGTACAAGAACGTAATTAGAAGCACTACTAACTGTGCTAGTATTTATACTTATAACTTCTATCTAGTAAAAAATAAACACTAATATATATATACATACTGTACACACACACACACACACACACACATTCCTGGTAACAAGCTATGGAGTTTTGAGGACATTATTGCCACACTGGTAATCTGGATGTCCTGTAAAGAGCACATTCAGCGCTTTTCAGAGATACCAAATGTTTCAATGTTTCACCATGATCTCCTTGGTTTTTAAAAATGGCTGACATTTAGTTATCAAATTCAACACCCTTATGGAAATATGATAATATTTTGTAATGATCATTTAAATCCGACAAATTTTCCAATTGTTTGTCATAAATTAACATCTCAGGAAAACGTTATTCCATTTCAAAATATGGCTTTCTGTTATGAAACAGGACACTGATTTCATACATGGCCACTGTAGAGGACACCAGGACTAAAAGCATGTTTATTATGCATTTTGGGAGACACAACAAATGAACAGGGAAAGAAATGATGTTTCAATATTCCTATGAAATATAAGATACTGTTATGAAAATCTTGCCGATTATACTATTCCCATGAATACACTTCTTTTTTCATTACATGTTGCCCCCAAAACAAATTAATATGCAAATTATATATAGTGTATAGGGACATCCCACTTATGGGCCATCTTACACACGTTGCATAAAGCAAGATGGTACATCAACTTTCAAATAATTCTCTACTATCTGTCATAACATGGTTGAGAATCATTTTTATACAAAGTTTGCGATAAAAAATTAAAATAGACTAGGGGATTTAATATATATATATATATATATATATATATATATATATATATATATATATATATATATATATATATATATGTGTGTGTGTGTGTGTGTGTGTGTGTGTGTTTGCCTTTTTACATCTATTCATGTCATTTTATTGATTTTGAAAGTCCTGGTGTCCTCTACAGACCTAGTATAACAAATGGAAATGGATAAAATATCATTTTTCAAAAAAAAAAAAAAATTCACCATTTTCTTCTTATGCTCTAAACAATGTAATGACAAAGAAAATATTAAATTCAACTTTGTTTTTCTTCTGATATAAACAAGTTCTAGTAAATTTTTAAATCAATTATTTACCACTATATTGCTTAATGGAAATTTCAAAATACAGAAAACATAAAAAGTAACACAATTAGCATAAAAAAACAGATGATGGTTAGTTTTAAGGAATAAATAAATAAATATTTATTGCCATAATTATGGCAATAATCAAAATGTGTTCATCTCTTTTAAACCTGTAAATGCAGTAAAAAGGTAAACAGCCTGTTACTTTATTATCATTTATATACTATTATAAAATGGTTAGTTCCAGTCCTTTATTCTGATTGGTCAACATCCGTTTTATTTTCGACATAAACATCCTTAATAAACAAGTTCCTCAATTTAGCGAACGGTGGTAGGACAGGTTGTGGATGGCATCACTGCCACCCAGAGGAACATGTGCAGCTCATGCTCCGCCTCTGGACCTCCTCGACACGGACTCGTCATCACGCCGTGGACACACCAGACAGAGATCACCAGCGGCGGAGAACGATGAGAAACCACGACAATGTCCTCACCGCACATTTCCTAGGGCTATCCGCGATCAAACCGCGAATTTCATCTAGGTTCGCCTACAGAGATCGGCCCAGGAAAGCATCCAGGAAACGATCGACAACTATCCGGGCTTCCTGTCCGATTCATGCCACGATTTGAGGATGCGAGAGAAACGCTCGGACATGGTGTCGGGGGTCATCTTGGCAAGGAACAACAGGAAAGACTTTCCTTTGGGATTATGTAACCACGAGCAGCGAGATGTGAGGACAAACATGAGCCTTGCTAAAGTGCATCAGTGCCCCCGGACGCGATCGGTTTCTCCTCCTGTTCTCCACGAGCGCTTACTATTCACTCATAGGCGAGTACTTCATTATATGTTTAGATTACACAATTTTTTTTTTTTTTATCCATGTGACACTACAACACGTATGGTTTGCTTCAACACTTATTTAAGGATTTAATTGGTTTTGAATAACTGACTTTTAAACTGATAATATCTTCTCATGTAACTTGTGAATATTTTACATTTAAGAAATACGAACATATTTTAATGCCGGGATTCGGTATTATGTTGTGAAGTGTCACTGATGCGTCCGGCACGTGCCCGCGTACTTCTCGAGTTGTGGCGTCGCTGCTCTTGCCCTCACTAGGCACCGGTTTCCCGGTTAAATAGTGTCATCCTCTCCCGCGCGCAAGGTCAATTGAGCTAAAAGAGCTAAAAACACGAAAAAAAAAAATATATATATATATATATTCTGCAATATTCGAGTCTTTCTGTTAAAAATAAACCATTATTGGCCGTTTAATATTCTAATCATCTTCTGACAGAAAGTATGGCATCAAGCACTGCATACATTGTGCTTTATTAAAACTAGTGCCAGTAACAAGTGTTCTCATATTTAATAACTCGTGTGAAGCCCACTCTTTACTAATTAAATAAATTAGTGTTAAACAGGTTTCCTGTAGCGCACCGACCGTTAGTCTGTTTCCAACCCCGGTAATGTCATCTTTATTCCGGCAGGAGTCCCCACGCAGCTTCCGCTGGCACCGATGCCTCAGCTAACGAGCAAGCTACTGGCGAAAGTACGAGGAATATCGCTTACGCCGATTAAATCTAAATGATATTTTAATATGTATCAAATACTTCCTTGCTACAGTTCAAGTCTAGATGCATGCACATTTTTATTTTTGCACGGATTTTGACAATATTATAAAACGCATTATTTCACTAAAAACTCTATTTACTCATGAATATAAATAGTTAAATGTTTACATTTTTGTCATATATTCAGTCTTAGTTTAATAATACCATGTTTTGGTGAATCAGAATCATAAACACAGGAATGAGCGGCCGCTTGTGCTTTCCCTCGCCCCAGAGCCCTCACTGCAGAGCCGCCATGAATGTTACAAAGACTCGGGGACGAGCAAATTGAAAAGCGCTCTAAACGGGCTCAAAAATCATCAAATCACTTACCTTTTTCAATATTCCGTCGCGGATGCGCTTATTAACTAGCGACGTGTTCGTGTTAATTGGTTTTATTGTATTTAAGTATCTATTTTTTAGCCGTAAACCCCGGGGAGTCAAGTCGAAACGAATCCGACAAAAGGAGCGTCTGGGTCGGTATGAAACTCCGCCCAGAGCCGCAGGGGGAGGAACTCCGGGGGAAAACATGCGATAAATAAAGGCGGAGGCTAAAAACTTTAAAATAATATTTATTTTTAACATTATAATACATTTCTGAATGATATTGATTAAATGTTTATTCATTTTGCAACATTTTAAAGTGCTATTTTCTCAAGCCGATTAAGTAGAAAATTACCGTGCATCCATCGATCAATAATAATAAAATATGTTTATATTAGTTTACAATTTATAGGGAGTTCTTTTAGAAGACTAAGCATTAAACAGGACAAAAATATCAACTGGTTCCCATTTAAAAAAAAAAAAAAAAGCATGAGTGTTCGCCAACCCTGCCAGGACCTCAAGTGCTAAACCGATTAGTTTGTGTGTCCCTCGTTTATTCTGCTGCCGCCGAGACTCACGCGGCCTCCGCGCTCCAAAAACCTCGCCTCAGTAGCCCGAGAATAGTTAGCTCAAATTAGCCTGCAGAGTTAATCTTCATTTTGACGTTAAACTGGTGTGTTGGGAGAGACGATTTAGACTGATGGCTGCTTGTGACTGAGCGTAAACATCACAGTCAGAGAGGCACAGTTTAAAAGTGCCATTGACTGTGTGTCCCCATCTCATGCTCTCTGATAGTACACAATCGTCACGAGATTTCTTTATGTGGAACTGACCAATGGCACGCTGAAAAGAGGAGAGAGCTGTGACTGACTCCGCCCCCTCAGTTTGACCAGGCCTGAGAGAGATGCTTCATCAGATCACTGGGGTGACTGGGAAAACAAGTCTATTATCAATTGGTATTTATTTAGACAGCATTGGGTCATAGTAATGTGTATTGAGCTGGATGTTTCATGATAATTTCTTCCCACGAAGATCCCCACGACAGGGAAAACCTGGATAAAATTATTAAAATGAATACAAATGTACATGGTAATCAAGGTACACATTTTACAAGGTACATAATAAACATTTGTCAAGTTAAACTGAGCTTTAAAATATTTCACCAAATAGACAATGTTCTTATTTAAAATAAAACAAACTTTTTGAAATTTATAGTGAATTTTATTTTTTTATTTTTTTAGTGGATAAGCAAAGTGGTAAACTTATGTTTTTGATTGTTGTTTTTTGTTACCTGATTGTTACTTGATTCGGTCTTACTGGTATAAAAATTAACGTTAAATTTGAACAAAAAATATATGCCTGTATGAAAATCATGCAAAATGACTATAATATTTCAGATATTTCATATTTTTCCATACTATGGAAGCTAATAGCTACTGTCTTCTGTTTGGTTGCAAACATTCTTCAAAATGCCTTCTTTTGTGCTCAACATATAGGTTTGGAACTGTCATTCTATCTTGATTTTTATTTAATTTTTTGACCTGTATACAACCTTAAATGAGGCATATGTCTCAATCAGCAAAAAAAGTAATGTTGTGGTAGTGTGTGGGTGAAAAGAGAAGTTTGTTTTATAATATTTATAATGTATACTATATTTATAATATATGTTTTTGCTACCGCTATGTAATGAGCATGAGATGGCAGCAGAGGTGCATTGAGAGCGATGGGGCCTTCATCATGGCAATGCTCACTGACTCTACAGCATATGGATTGTAATTTCTTTCACATCTTATCAAGCACATATGACGAAGAAAAATGTGTGTAAAATAATGATTTTAATCAATAAAAACAAAAGGTCTAATGTAAAATCAGTTCCATTATTTTATTAGGTTTGGGCTTGTACTTTAAACATTTACAAAGCTAAAACAAAGACATATGCCCACATCATTGACCTTCTACAGTAATATGTCAATAATCACAAAAATCTATTGTTTAACAGCTCTTTTTCTTTTGTACTTGCTATCTTTGCTTACTAAGGTCATTTTTTTCAACTTTGTGAAATCAAAATTATATCTGAAATGACTATCGGATGAAAAAAACCCCACTACTGTATGATGTGATACCGTAATGAAATCGGTCAAATTAACTCTTGTCGGTTTTTGAAGGGGAAAACACATTTTTACATTAAGCACACACAACAGATTAAATAACATAGATGTAGTCCCTTCTTTATAAAAATAATTATTGGCAAGACCATCTTTTCGATTGGAATGTACGTGAGATACATTTAAGAAAAATGCATTACAGCATCTTACCAAATCTACACAGGTTTGGTATTTATTGCTTAAACAGATTATTTAGATTCTAGTTTTGTACCTCAAAAGACAAACAATCACCTATAAACAGTGCGTTGAATGATCAAAACATTTCACAGGTGTGGTAGATGATACTTTTATCGTACCACAGATAGTGTAAAACTTCACCTGTTGAACTCCATAAAACATTTCCTTCTAACATATGAAAAATGACTTTTATTTTATTTTTCTCTCAAACTAGTTAAATGAAATCAAATGACACTTTGTATCTTTATGTATTATTTTAACTATTAAGACTACTTTTATGATTCTTTTAGTGGTCTCATTTTATAAACACACAGGCCTCTTTGGTGCTCTGGTGAGAAAAATAGTTTTAAAACAGCTATGCAACAATTTTCAAAAGACAATATATTCACAGTTGAAAAAAACAAAACAACATGTATCTTTTCTTCTTCCAAATAAACTGGAGACTGAAACCAGTGTTCTGTTGCTAATAATTAGCAATGTTTTTATATATATATATATATATATATATTTTTTTTATTTTTGTATATAGCATAAATCTGTGTATACTATGTTTAGCTACAAAAATAGACCATATATAATTTGCATTAATGTTATTCTACACAGTTGTTCATTTTTATGAATACAATTTATGTCCCCTCACAATGGATATCATAAATTCATTTAACCCTCCACAACACACACATAACACAATAACACTTTCAACTCTGAAAAATAAACAGAAACAACATTAATAGTACAGGTGACAAAGCTTTCGTCAAGCGACAGATACACAGTTGTTCAAGTGACACTGAGCAACTACTTAACACTTTTACATATGTATAAATATAATGTTTACATAATTTAAGCAAAAACTAAATTGGGGAGATGAAATGGAGACAACAACTGGTTAATGAAAAAAGACATAAGACATAAAAGACAAAAGACAAGGCAGTACATCTGGACGCCTCTGACTAAAACAAAAAAGTCAGGCAAGCGCAGGTTGTGACGAGAGAGGAATGAGGTCATACTGGCATCTGCATCTCTGTGTATTCATCTTGGCTTTCTCTGTCATTAATTGAAGGCTCTGCATCATCTGCGTCAAGCTGTTACATAAACAAAATGAACAACATTAAAGGCAAAGGGCAAAATAAAAATGTAAGATATTATATTAGTCCTGAAAACAAGATGTCACCATACAGTGCAAAAAGTAAAAAAATACAGAAATATATCAAATATATTTTAATCTTTAACCTTACTTTAAATTTACAAAACTGCCTAAGATGTAATTAGACATGTTTTTAGAAAATGTATCTTAAAAGTTTATTACCGCATTGCCAAATTGCTTGTGAAAACACACACACACACACACACACACACACACACAACAACAACACTCTGCTAACACAGCAATGCAAGTTGTTAATAAAATACATCAAGGTATAAAAAAAAAACTTTTTTAGTATAGCACACACTACATTAAATGTCTACAAATTTAATTTTCCTATCAACGAAAGAAAAGAAACACTCACACACTGGATCTCACGGCGAGTAAATATTCGGGCCAGCAGGAACCTTCTGAATGGCACAGTAAGGACAAGAACAAACGGGAAGGCTAACGAGGCCGAGGTTGACATTACAACCCACAGCACTGCCAGGTACACCAGCTGCAAACCTGTGAACAGATGCATGCGGAGAGTACGCACCTGAAATAGACAAGACAGAGGTTATTAAAACAGCTAAATCTGAAGAGACAAACTGAGAATGGCATTCCAGACGTACTTTCATCTGATTATTGATTTAAGACTGGTGGATACTGTGATCAGCTGAGTTCTCCATGACAAACCTTGCGGACGTAGGTGTGGTCAGGATGGTACTTCGGTGGCATTAATAGCAGCATCATGCGTTCTGTTAGCTGGATCCCATTGAGAGACATCACTCCCATATAGAGGAATATACCAAATAACACAGCAACAGGAACCTGCCGCAAAACGTCTCCAATCACAATAGAGAGACCTTTGGAGGGAAGAGGGTTTTTCTACTGTCAGTTCCAAGCAACAGATATTAAGAAAATATAACTAATCACCCAACAAGCCCTTCACTGACCTATTAGGGCAACATGTTAGAATTTATTTAGGGATGCAATGATATTAAAATAACCAATAAACCCAATAATTATTTTAATGTTCGGGCTAATAACCAATATTTATATATCTCTCTCTCTATTTTATATATATATATATATATATATATATATATATATATATATATATATATATATATATAATAAAAAAAAACCATTACAATCTAAAAACCAATCATTTTAACAAGTGAGCAAATTTAAGCATCACAAAATTACAGTATGAAAAATAGATATTAATTGTGAGCTCTGCTAAAGTTATTATATAATGGTGTTCACTTATTATTATTATAATAAAGTATCATTAAGTATTCAATGTTAACCTAAAGTGAGAATTATATGACAGCAAGGTAATCTAAATATAAAACTGTAGAAATAAGTACATACAAATAATCTAATATCAGCCGATATTTTTGCAATATCGAACCGATAATCGGTTATTTCGGCTGCCCACACTATAGTGCAGGTATATTGTAGATAAGCGGTTCTCAATTCCAGTCCTCGCGACCCCCTGCTCTGAACATTTTGTGTTTCTCTCATCGCTTCAGACATTTCGTCCCCTTGGAATTTAAGGTTCTATCTGCATTCCGAGTAGTTTTGAGATATTGAGCTTCAAAGTTTTTGCATCCCATTCGACTGTCCCATTATGTATACAACATAAAAAAATCTATCACATAATGTAAATAAGTTGTCACAGAATAACAATATGGGAATAACAAAATTTTGACAAAAATGTCAGATAGATCCTTATAATTCCAAGTGGACGATTTGTTCTATTCGAACGCAAGTGCCCTGTGAAGTGGACATCATGGGATATTCTGCCTTGATTCCAGTTCGAAGCGAACATATATGTTCCATACAAAGTGCACTGAAGTGTGCGAGACGTGAATTTAAATTGTATTTATTAACAGAGATATATGATGTCCCATGTGTGAAGCTGTTGCGCAGCACAAATCCATGAATAAATGTTTCGAAGTGAAGTAGACTTTAACAGATTTCCCCTGCTCAGGGAGTAAGGAGAAATGAACACTGTGTAGGGACCATGTCAATGGGAACACAGTTCATGCACGGAGCACACTTCTAACGAGCTGATTATCTGAATCAGGTGTGTTTACAAAGAGAGACATACAAAATGTGCAGAGCAGGGGGGTCACAAAGACTGGAATTGAGAACCGCTGTTGTAGATGATATTTATGATCCATAAAATTAAGCCACTCACCTACTAGAAAAGCCACCAGAAATCCTGTTACTCTCTGCTCTTTTACTTCCTGAATGCGTGGTTTGTCACCAGGCGCAACAGCTTTGCTCATCACCGTAAGGCTATTTGCATGAGTTACTGAACGAACAGTAGCACCAGTCAACCATGGCAGCCCAAACAGAGCTGAAACACCACCCGCAACCACGATGATCAGCAGGTCCAAGTGAAAGCCTGAACCCTTAACCAGCATCCTGTCCTTCTTGCTGACAATAAGACTTTAAAGGAAAATTGAGTCAGTTTAAATTGAGGAATACTATAATATAGGTATGGTCAGAGTAGTTTAGTGACTTACGTGGTGATCTGAGTCTCCATGAAAATGAGGATGTAGACGAGCAGGGCAGGTAGAATGCTGGCAATCATCACCCAAATGGGGAACTGGCCGTCTGAGCCCAGTGGGGGTATTAACCAACCACGCTTATCCGGGCTGGTCACAGAGAAGCCATCAGGCACACTTAGTTTCTACATGGGGAGGTAAGAAGTTTATAGGTCACATATTGTGTTGGACACGTGTGTCTGGTGACTTAAGGGCATATATAATAATTTGCTTTAAATGACATACAAAAATGTTCCACTTTTTAATCATTGAATAAGCTCAGGGTAACTAACAACCCTTAAGGTACGGTCTTATTAGCGAAATTTCACAGGCAAAAAAGGTTGATTGTGTATCGAAGCACAGCTCACAAAGAAGTCACTTTCTTCAAACCAAGCTGCTTTCTGTTGGTCAGCGCAGTGAATTTGCAAGAACAACTTCAAATCTGTGTTGGGAGATCTTTCACCTTCATGCAAAATACTCAATCTTGTAGATCAGGGCTATTCAATTGGCGGCCCGGAAGCAACCTCCAAATGGCCCAGCCCGTGGTCCCGCCAAAAACGCGCATCCCTACGTAAATTCATACAGTAGTACAGACCACGTAGCCTAGCAATAATGCAAACAATGCAGAGCGCGCCGGTTGTAGCCTAGATTAGAATCAATATGTCTTTCTCAACACTAAAACGTAAAATTGCCAATGAAAACCGTCAGTTTAACCCTGCCTGGACTGACAAATACTTTTTTATTTTACCGCAGCATCCAAACGCCAAACCGATGTGTTTAATTTGTAATGAGTGCGTTGCAGTATTTAAAGATTACAATGTGCGGAGGCACCACAATGAGAAACACCAGACTTTCCGCACCAATTTTCCCGAGGGATCTCAAGAAAGGGTAGCAAAAGTGCAGAGTTTGATTGCATCTTACAAACGGAGCAGTACTACCATGGTGCGGTCATTCACAGCCCAAGAGAGAGCTACCGCAGCATCCCTTCGTGTTTCCTGGATATTGGCAAAAAAGAAAAGGCCATTCACAGACTCTGAAACAGTGAAGGACTGTATGCTGGCCGTCGTGGATGAGGTGATAAATGACGACAAAATTAAAACGAGCGTGGCATCTGCTATAAAAAACGTACCCCTGTCAGATACTTCCAACATTCGTAGGGTTGAACTTCTTGCTGCAGATGTGTATGAAACACTGTTAGGAGACCTGATGAAAGCTGATACTATGTCTATAGCAGTAGATGAGTCCACAGACAAAACTGATACTGCTCAGTTGTGCATATATGTCCGTTTTTTTGACAGCAAATGCTTCAGAGAGGAGCTGCTCTGCCTACTACCGTTAGAAGGACACACAACGGGCGATATACTCTTTGGGAAAATTTCCGCTTTTTTTAAAGACAATGGTCTGGATATGACGCGTGTGTGCATGCTTGTGACAGATGGGGCTCCATCCATGACAGGTAAAGTGAATGGTTTGGCAGCACGTTGGTCCGCTGTTGCACCTCAGTTGATCTCCTTACACTGCATTGTGCATCAGGCAGTGTTGTGCGCAAAACTAAGTGGGGCGCTCAAAACGACCATGGAAAAAGTGATGGCTACAATTAATTTTATTCGCTCCACATCGAGCCTCCAACACCGCTTGTTCCGCATGCTGCTGTCAGAAATGTCTGCTGAGCACCACGACCTGCTTTTGCATAATGACGTGAGGTGGCTGTCCAAAGGCAAAGCACTGGAGCGTTTCTGTGGTCTCAGAGAGATCTTCATGGCCGATGCATGCTTTCTGAGCGACATATTCAAACACCTGAATGATCTCAATTTGGCACTACAAGGCCGAGACAAAACTGTCATCGACCTTGTGGAACAGATGCGCGCATTCCCAGTTAAACTGGACCTTTTCGCAACTGATTTGAGCACATGCCGAATGTTGCATTTTCCGACGCTCCGCAAATGCATCTCATCCCCCGCACAAATCACGGATGTGATGACAGATTTTATTGCGAGGTTGAAAATGAACTTTGCTGGTCGATTGGATGGAATTGTTCTGCCCACAGAGGTGGCCGTTTTTGTCAGAGACCCGTTCACTGTTGCAATAGAAGGGGACTTATCCGCCAGAGCAAAGCAAGTGGTTCCTTCCATTGACGAGGGGAAATTCACACTCGAACTTGTTGACATGCGGTCATCTGTAACCATGGCACAGGAGCTTTGCACTAACGGGCCTACAAAGTTTTGGACTGATGTCAACGTACATCAGTTCCCTAACATTAAGAAAGTAGCGATCGTCATGCTCAGTATGTTTGGTTCAACTTACACATGTGAGTCAAGCTTTTCACACATGAACTCCATAAAAAGCAACTCTCGTTGCTCCCTGACTGACCGTACTCTCCACCAATGCCTTCGGATCGCATTGACAACGTATGAGCCTAAAGTCACTGCTCTCGTTCAAAACAAAAAATGTCACTTCTCTCACTAAATTAGCTGGATAAATGTAGCCTATGTTGGATGTGTAACAAAGGCATGCCTAATCACAAATGTGGTGATTTAAAATATGTTCCCTCAGTATGTGCAATATGTGCAGTAGTCCACCTTGAATTCATGTGTTAGTTGTGAATACTGTGCACTTTTTTATGCACTTTGAGATGTTCCTGGGTCAAATGTGAGCAAGATGTTTATTTTGTTTCAAAAGGAAACTTAATGTTATTGCTTATCTACTACTGTGCACTATTTTGTTGTATGCACTTTGTGATCAGATAGGTGAGATATGTTGCCTAGGTAGAGTTTTTTTTCTTTTGTAAGTGGAAAAATTAGGGGGTACCTAACTTTTATAGTATTTTTATGCAAATTTTGATGTGCAAACTGACCAAAGTTAAAAGAGAAACAATGAATAAACATTACATGTATTCAATAAAATTAGTTTGTGCTGGTTTTAAAATGTGTCTTTACGAGTTGCTTCGCCGCTGAAATAACTGGCCCAGCTAACCTTCTTGGTTTGAAAATCTGGCCCAACTGATTTTGTAATTGAATAGCCCTGTTGTAGATTCTTATTGAAATGACTGGATACCTTCTACAAACATTTACAGAACAACAGAAGATGGTTTCAGATGGTAATACCAGGGTACTTTAACAGATTGGATCCTCAAAACTATTAAAATATCTTAAATTCACAAGTCTCTTAAATCACAATAGCATAGCACACCAAAGAAAATGTAAAAAAATTAAAGACAATGACAAAATCTTTGGTCTTAAAGGGATAGTTTACCATACATAAAAATGCCATCATCATTTACTCACCCTCCACTTAAACACAAAAGAAGATAATCTGAAGACTGTATGTCTGAATGTCTGATGGTGGCATAGTATAATGTTTTTTTAATTAAATTTTTTTTTCTAAATAAACCACATTTGCAAGCATATTTAAATGTATTTTAAGACCTGTTATAGCACTGCTCTTTTGTTGATTTTGATTGCTTCTATTATCCTCATTTGTAAGGCGCTTTGGATAAAAGCATCTGCTAAATGACTCCATGTAAATACCATGGACGTCAGTGTCTACCATTAACTGTTTGGTTACCAGCATTCTACTTTTGTTCTCAGCAGAAGAAAAATACATACAGATTTGCAACAACTTGAGGGTGAATAAATGACAGACTTTTCATTTCTTTAAATTGTGTGTGTATTGTTTAAGTATTTAAATTTTTAAAACATCGTTCAGTTCCTATAATTACCTCCAAAGTACTTTAAAAATGTCATACATCTAAAAAAACATTTAGATATAATTAATTTTGAAATGTGCCATTTAAAATCTTGCTTGATGTACAATAAATTTGTGTGTTTGAGTGGACAATTCTAAGAGAAAACTAGTTCATAGATTATACATTACTCAAATTATATAAACATGTCTCACCTGTGTGTAAGTGTCCTTAATGCTGTAGTCCAACAGAACCATGATGGAGATTGCGATAGGAACTCCAAAATCTCCAATAGCCCTTCGGAGCTGAGCAAAAGATAAGAGACAATACAATATCACTTTCGTCACTACCACTTCATCACACACAGATAGCTGACACTTTCATTAAAAACTTGTCCTATATGTTTATTTAATCATTGAGTAAGTGGCACAACATGTTTGCAGGAACACGGGGATACAAGCTTACCCTGCCAGGGAAAAAAGCACTGTTTTTGAATTTACGCAGATAGAAGGCAATGAAGAAGGTGCCGGCCGTGAGCACCAGGGAGAGGAGAGCGGTGTTTGGCTGGTTTAGGGTTTGCGAGGCATCTGGAGACCTGCCGTCACTTGTGGGTGTTGGTAAAGCAGTGTCATTTTCCTCTCTTCCATAGCAGCTTCTGATAGGATGATCCATGAAGATCTGCACAGTATACAGAGACTGTCTGAATATCCGCTGATCACATTTAAATCTCTCTCATAAACAAACAACTCTAATCAAAAATTTGGGTTCATTACGGTTTTTTTTTATTAATAATTTTATTCAGCAAGGATGTATTAAATTGACCTAAACATTCTCAACAACGATAAAAACCAGATCATCATATGTGAGTGAAATCACTGTTTTACTGTATTTTTAATCAAATAAATGCAGCCTTGATGAACATAAACATAAAAAAAACAAAACTTTTGAACAGCAGTGTTAACAACAAAAGCATCGCAATACTTTGCCCAGCTTGAAGAAGGTCTCGTAGATGAAGATGAGAGAGATGAGGAAGGAGAAGATCTCTTGGGTGAAGCGTGACACAAATCGCACAAGGAAGCTCCCCTCAAAGGCCACCGTGAGAACAACAATGATGACCAACCAGATTCCAATCCACGCACGTCCCGTCAGATACTCGATTTCATTGGACCGGCAGAACTGCGAACACATCGATCCATATTGATCTCATTTACTAAAACCAGGTTCTAAATGCATCACAATAGCACTGCAAGTATTTCAATTCATTAGCTGTGATTTTCAGCCCTAAGGAGTCTTTACATTCAAACGATCCTCAATAGAGATTGTGCTTCATTCTCAAAAATCGACGCTATTTGCATGCATGCATTTTGTAAATAAACTGCACTATTAGCAGGCACAACATCTTGTGTTTTCTTAGTGAATTAGTAGTATTTGTATTAATTTATTGGAAATACTAACTGAATAGAAGGACTCTTCAAACACTAGCAGGGGTCCAGAGAAGCCCACCACCAGCAAAGGTTGAGCCCCAAGCAGGCAGAACAACATTCCCTGCACGGCAGTGGCAATAATCAGCTCTGACACTCCTATCAAACCATCCGTCTTTTCACCTGGAAACAAGAGAAATGATTTCATTAGGCAAAAGAGCCTTGTTTTAGATACAACATAAAAGCAGTGCTCTAAATACTAAAAAAAGAAGCTTTGACTAACCCAATAGTCCTCCAAAGGTAATGGCAGGAGAAAGTGCAGCAAAGTAAATGAATATGACTGTGGCCATGCATTGAGGACTTAGGGCATCCTTAAAATCACTGATGTATTTGGGGTAGCGGCGCTGTGCATCTCGGATAACCCCACCAAACAGCCGACCCGTCCTCCGAAGAGGATCGTCTTCAGGTTTCAGAGGAGGATGATGAGCTGAGAACATTAAGAATGAATACAAAAGGTAATTCAATACATTTATTTGGGATAAACAGTGAAACTGGACTGTACACTTCTGTATTCTGTATATGAGCGAGAGCCTTGTACCCATGTCCTCGGGGCTCTTGGCTTCCTTGGCCTGTAGTTTGACCTCTTGTTCCTGTCTCTTGTGCAGCATCTCTTTCTGGAAGCGAACGATAGAATGCAGCAGCTCATCTCCTCCAACGTCGGATGGAGGAAGCACAATACTGCAGTCCAGGAAGCTGTTGATGGCTGTCAGCAGGTCCTGCCGCTCATCTGCCAAATACGCCGCTTCGTGGAAGTCCTGGAAGAGATATTTGAAATGCTGTTTATACTTAAAACAAGCAAAAAAACATGAGTTATAAAGATTTTTGTATATTTATACACCACCATTCAAACCTTTGGGGTTGGTAATATTTAAAGAAGTCTCTTATGTTCATCAAGGCTGCTTTTATTTGATAAAAACAAATTATAAACAGCACTATTGTGAAATATTATTAGAATTTCAAATAACTGTTTTCTTATTTAATATATTTAAAAATGTAAGTTATTCGTCTGATGACAAAGCTGAACTTTCAGCATCATTACTCCAGTCTTCAGTGTCACATGATCCTTCAGAAATCATTCTAATACGCTGATTTGGTGCTCAAGAAACATTTTAGCAGTGTTTCAATGTTGCATTTTTTAAGTATTCTTTGACGCATTTTTTTTAACGAAAGTTAATCTAATATTTTTTAACATTAAAAATGTATTTGCTATCACTTTTGATCAATTTAATGCGTCCTTACAGCATAAAAGTATTCATTTCTTTCAGAAAAACTAAAATTTTACTGAAATTTCGGATAAACTATCTCTTATTTAATTAGACCTGATAACACCTTTTTCATTCTGTGCTTACTTTATCAGACATAAGTGTTGATATGGAGCGGCCGATTTGGTGATAGTCAATGTTGGCACTGGGTGGGCCAAGCAGCACGAAAAGAAACCGAACTGGAATTGGCACTTCTAGAACTGACTCTAACAGAACCGCTTCCTGCAGTCTCACGAAGGCCATGGTGGGCTGATCCAGGAAATCCACACTCCCTGTGAAAGAATCCAGATCTGTATCACGACTCGAACTGATTATGGACAGTTAAGAGTTGAGCACGGACAGTTAACTGACCCACAAGGACAACCGTTGCTTCTGCATCCTCTGGAATCTTCTCAAGCAGCTTCAGCTCATGTTTAGATTTGGTCTTGTGCAAACCAAAAAACTGGGGTGTGTCTTTCTGTGGAAACAAAGAGGAAAAAGTAGAATTAGCTATTTTACCGTTCTTTGCCTCCTAAAAATCACACACAGATTTCAACGCACACAGTACCTCATTCTTATCGAAGTCTACACTTCTGCGTGACTCAAAGTTACGTAGTCCTCCGATGAGCGGGTCTGTGGTGTAGGGCTCCGGTGCGGCGATGTGGTTACTGCTATGGTAATGTGATATGAGAGAGCCAAGGCTGGATGCTGAGATGTTCCGGTTAAACAAACTGTGCTCCTTGCCATCACTTGGATGACTAACAAACAGAAGAAATACACAGCACAGAGTTCAGCTGCATGATGCAAATGAGTAAGGTGTTCCTAGGTGAGTAGCTTTACTGCTCCTTTTTTGAGATATGCAGAATAATGTTCATAAAACCTATGTGAAACGAACCTGTGTTTGAGGAGCAGGGCTCGGAGCACATTGGATCTGTCCTGTGCTGTGATCTGATCGGAGATAATCATCTGCTCTACAACCTGATGAGCAATACCAGGCAGCGTCTTCTGGTCCAGGTCCAACAACACTGCACCTGTGAAATTACACCTCGATACGTCAAACACAACAAAAGGCGTTTGAAATATATCAGAAATATAAAGAATGAATTCAATTTATCCCTCAGTTCTCAGATTGGATTTGTAAGTATAATGTTTGTAAAGTGTGAGCGGGTCTCTCTCCTCTCTCTCACCGTGTGAAATGGTCCTGCGGAGCTCCAGCAGGCTGCGGAATGAGAGTGAAGCTACATGAGGTTTGCCCCAGCGCTCCGTCTCCTCCTCCACGTCCTCCTCAAACTTTATCCAGCGAGCCGTTTCCTTCCAGTGCATCTCCTGGTTCTTATCCATCAGTAACTCATTCAGCTCAACAAACACCTGAGAGGACATTTATGATTTATCTGTCCTTTCTTTCAAAGTTGTCCATTTTAAATCCAGTAGAACTGATTTGATGGCAAGTCAACTTAAGACTTAAGACAGGTTTTGTGGTCCAGGGTCACATATATTATAAATATAAATCTTTTGTAACATTATACATTATAATTTACTTATTGTCACTTCTGATCAATTTAGGATGTCCGAATTTCTAAAAAGTGTAAATTTCTATAAAAAAAAAAATAAATAAATAAAAAATCTATAATTGCAACTTGATTTGACAAGCATTCGCCCCATATTGAAACTTTAAGTAGGTTGATTTCCTGAAAAGTGTGAAAACATTGTTCTTTTGTTGGCACATTTTGATTAGCCAAACACAGCAATATCGACCAACTGTGTGAGTTTGGAGTGGTGCTATTTGTTTGATTAACCGATAACAGACAGGGGGAGTTGTTAGGGAAATAGTCTTTTAAGATTTTAATAATCATAGTTTTATACTTCCATTAATGACCACTAGAAACTACACTCTTTAAGGTGATACTGATGATATAATATGCATTTTTTATTTGCTATACCTCACACGCAAGCCTAGAAAATAGCTCCAAATGGACAGGGGAAAGATAATCTAGTTAGCTGGCGTCTCACCTCATGTGGGGTTCGATCCAACTTGGTCCGGATGCGACTGCTGGGTTCTTTGTGGTCCTTGCCGATGTGAACCACCTGACCTTTAGCGTTCTTCTTAACCAGGTGCCGCCGCACACCAGGGACATCTTCAAACCTGTGACCTGCAAGAAAGACAGCAAGACTACTGCAACTGAAAACTCAACTCAGAGCTCACTAGAACATGACTCTAGTCAAAGTGATCTATTGTTCAGTCAAAATTATTTGTAATTACAGCGCTCACACACACACACACACACACGTACAAGAGACGTCAGAGGCACAGTTGTTGTGGGCAGCTTTGCGCCCTTTGAGAATGTCCACATTCCTGAATCACAGCCACAGATTGTCAGATGTACAGACTGAAAACATGATTTATTCTCAGAAGAATGAGAACAGAAAGGTATATAAAAGGATCCTTTATAACAGAAAAAAAAAAATAGAAAAGCAGCTGGCAAAACAAATAATTTTTTTGCACTCCAATCACATCACTGATGATCTATGATGAGCTGAAATACTCATTTACTCGCTGAAAAACAACACATCTCAATAATAACTAATACAATGCTAAACTATACCATGGGAGGTACTTGGGCTTCATGGGAAGATGTTTAATTTGCTTTGCTAAACGTTGAACAGAATTAATAATTTTAAGATAAAAATATTTAAAAAGTTGTCAATTGATCAAAATGATTTATGTTCCGTTCATTTTATTTTACTAATACATATTAGGCTTTGCAATGTATCATTGATTGCATATATTATTATAGATCATTGATTATGTAATATTTTTTATGAATGTGCATTCAATTTGTATAATTTGTGAAATTTGTGATTATTTCTTGCATTAAATTTGTTTTTTATAAATACTTGAAGATTTTAATTTCATATAAATTATGTTCTTTCATCGCTATTTGTAAAAATGACTGAAAAAGAAATAGAGCACAGTTTTCAAAATAAATAGCACAACTGTTTTGAACTTTGATATTAATAAGAAATTTTCTTGAGCAACAAATCAGAATATTAGAGTGATTCTGAAGGATCATGTGACACTGAATACTGCAATAATAGCTACTGAAAATTCAGTTTTGTCACCACAGGAATAAATTACATTTTGAAATATATTAAAAACGGAAAACTGTTCGTTGAATTTGGAATAGTATTTCTCAATATGACTGCTTTTAACTGTATCAAATAAATGCAGCCCTGGGGAGCATGTAACAGAACTCTTTCAAAAACATAAACATTTCGAACAGACCACAAACTTTTGAATGCTGTATGATTTAATAAATCTATTTTTATAATATATATATTTAAACTCTATGTTAAAACTCTTAATTTACGTTACGTTGCCAAATACTGTATTTTCCGGGCTATAAGTCGCACTTTTTTTCATAGTTTGGCTGTTCCTGCGACTTATAGTCAGGTGCGACTTACTTATCAAAATTAATTTGACATGAACCGAGAGAAATGAACCAAGAGAAATAAACCAATAGAAAACATTACCGTCTCCAGCCGCTAGAGGGCACTCTATGCTGCTCAGTGCTCCTGTAGTCAACACTGAAGCGCCCTCGAGCGGCTGGAGACGGTAATGTTTTCTATTGGTTCTAGATAAATGCTACTTATAGTCCAGTGCGACTTATATATGTTTTTTTTCCTCATCTTGACGTATTTTTGGACTGATACGACTTATACTCAGGTGCGACTTATAGTCTGAAAAATACGGTACATCTTTTGTCAATTTTGACACAAATACACACTCACTTTTAATGCCATCCAGGTCGACTGTGGCGAGCGTCTGCGCCTCGCTCTCGTCAGTGGGCATGTATTGGTAGTGTAGTGTGGTGCCCGTCATGTTGCCCGTGCGGCGGCGCTCCTGCAGGTCATAGCTGCGGCTGGGCTTAAAGCTGCCGTCTGGAGAACTCAAACTTGGAAACAAACATGGTGCAGAAACTCGTCTGCCTTTGGGCATATTACAAACCCAATTTCCGCCCCTGCGGCTGTAACAGAACATACTGACGGTGAACACATATACATTTTTTTGAATCTTTCTATGTGTTTGGGTGCGCATGTACACTTACACGGTTGCTGTAACATCTTCTGGGATGCTGATACTGGTCTGAAGCGTTGAATGGGGTATGATTGACAGCTTTCGATGTGGCGAGACTTTACCGTTCTTCTTTACAGTGGAGTCAGGATCGTCTTCTGATACGAAAAACTGTGCGCCAACAAGAGAGAATTATTGAATCATTTAGTCAGATCATAAGAAGAACAAGAAGTGTGTGTGTTTGTGTGAGACTTGACTACCTGTGCCTGCTCAGCATCCAGCTCTGTGTCCGTGTCCGGTGTAGGCGTGGTGGTGACATTGCCCTCTTTGTCCTGCTGGCTACAGGAATCTTCATCCAGCTCTTCATCCTCATCATCCTCATCTATCGGGGGAGCAGCTCCCATAGATGAACTCCTCCTCCGTCCTAAGTCCTTCCGCTTTCTTCCTGGCTTTTTCCTCCGGACTTCTGGGAGGTGTTTAGACAGAGGGTGGTGAACGTGTAGAGAGGTGTGACGGTGATCTACAAATGACAAAAACATCACAGAATTAGAAAAACATCACTGCAGAGCCCCTTCAGGGAAATGGACATGGTAAAAAATAAAAAAGATATAGGACTAAACCAATTATTTAAATGCTTTTGTGTTCCCCCAAGAAACTTTGCATTACCTTACAAAGCTTTTGAGAAATAGAGAACAGGAAAACACAAATGCATTGAAATGTAATTTAATTTCCCCTTTTGAGGTGAAATTAAGATCTCATTGAGACATTTATGATTCATTGAGTAAACAATGACAACATTTTCACTTTTGTTGTTTTCTATGGGAGGAAAACATTTATCTATAAAACAATCTCATTTAATTTAGTGACAAATAATATGATGAAAGGCTATAGACCAGATGCATCAACAGTAAAGCTCTCACACTCAAAGTCCTCCTCATTAAAGGAGCGGTGTTGTTCGATGGGCACGCGCTGGGCAGGTGTAAGGATCTGCTGGAAGCGCTGCACTCCCAGTGTCTTGTTCAGGTCCCCTTCATCATCATCATCATCATCCTCACAGCACTGGGGCGGAGAATGCACTACAACAGGCTACATGTAAATGAGAGAAAAATATTAACATTCATTTCGTTTCATATAGCCTGCATAGATGGATATCAAAGCAGATGTTATGAAAGCAAGGAGAGTCATTTACACAAGCATTCTCAGATTCTTATTTGTACATCATAGGCAAGGCGAGTTAATTTATATAGCACATTTCATACATAATGGTAACTCAAAGTGTGTTCCACAAAAAGGATTTTAAATTATCATAAAATATTATCATAAAAACAGATGCATAAGAAACATGAAAAGTGATTTAACATTTATTTAAAGTTAATTTAACAAAAAAAAAAACCCTCTAAATTTCTCAGTAAAAAGCAGAATGATCATGTGGTAAAAGGACTCTGGTTCGGTATCCAAAAAGACACTTTCTCCAGTGACAGTCATTCAAAATTAGCTGTGCATTATGACAAAACACACGAAAAAAAATTTATGTTCTTTTATATTTTACAGTTTGCCTTCAGCCAATCAGCTCTGTCATACTATTTTCCTGCATCACCTGATTAATCAGTCACATGGCATTTCCAGCTCAGCTGATTGGCTAAACTGAAACCTGGATGCAGAATTGAGTGCTTATGAGCAAAGAGAGCAGATTTCAAATCACACACTTCCGGGGGTCAACTGTCGATGAAATGATAGGCAATGCAAATGGAAAACTTTCTCTAGGTCAGGGATCCTCAAATCTGGTCCACGAGATCCCCTTTTCTGCAGAGTTTAGCTCCAACACTAATCAAACACACCTGAGCATGTTAATCAATCTATTCAGGATCATTAGAAAATCACAGGAGGGTGAGTTTTATCTTGTTTGGATCTGTATACAGGGCATAAAACTAACTTTTTGCCACAGCTGCCAATGGCCGGTGACATGATAAAATATACTGGCCAAAATTATTTTTTACCGGCCATGAAACCCTTATCGCAAAAACAGGCTGTTATTACTACTACACTAACTAAACATATTTACAATGTTTTCCCGCAGTTTTACCTATTAATTATAGCCATTCAACATTACAGTATAATTGAAAGCCATTCATTTTAACATTTTTCAACTTTTAATTTAAGCGATTTTTTTAATTTAAGCGAATCTTCACATAAACTATATTATATATGCATAAACTATACTTTATATTCTCTAATTTTAAGCTAAAACTAGACTGGTAGAGACTAGAACAGTCGAAGAATTTCTCTTTTTCTTTTGTTCTTTCATTTACATCAATGACAGACTTCAGCAGGTTTCACTTTAAAATCAGCACTGTCTCTTTAAAACCTGATACATATGACGCGGATCTGACACATATCTTCTCCAAACTCTTTATGGTCATATAACACTTATAACTCATAACTCATTTAAAACTACATTTACGAGATAAATCGCCAAAATGCATATTTTGAAGAGGAAGATAAGTAATATCTAACAAACAATACAGAAGAGCTGAAGGCCGCTATCAAAGCATCCTGGGCCTCCATAACGCCTCAGCAGTGCCACAGGCTGATCGCCTCCATGCCACGCCGCATTGAAGCAATAATTTGTGCAAAAGGAGTCCCAACCAAGTATTGAGTGCATAATTAAACCTGCATTGGAGATCTTGAACATTTCTGTTTTGTAAATCTTTTTTTGATTGAATTGTTTTTTTGAGATTCTGAATTGTTTATTTTCCTAAGCAGTAAGTCACAACCATCACTCCCCTGCTGTCTGTGGTATGCTACCCTGAGGATAAACTGAGGCTTGTGGTCATGTGCTTCATTTAATTCTGTGTTTTGAGAGGGGCCCCGCTCCAGGTAAAACTAACATGCCCACAGATACCAAGCTCTGGCACGCTGCATCCTGTAGCTCATCCCACCAGAGCCACAGAGAGTGAGTCAGCACTCCTACAGCCACACACAGTGTCGCTCAAGTAGATTGTGACTAAAGTCAGGTTAGTAATGCTGAATGAAGACATTGTATCACTGATGAAGCTTTTAAAATCTTTCTGGTTAGGCTTGTTAAGAATCCTGGTAAGATACAAGCATGCCAAACACCCAGTGAGGTGGACCAGAAAACACAATATGCGGAAGTGACCAACTGATCTTGTTAACCGTTTCGACTGTCAAGACTGAGAAACCTAGTTAAGACATAGTAGACATAATTCTTATTCCATCAAGGGCACCAAGTCCTGTTACTAGTGGTGCCAGGTGCATGAGACATTTTTCCACAGAAGTGTCATTGCCTCTGTGAGATCTGAGCACCATTTTAATATTAAGAACAATTCTCGGGCTGAATGAGCAGAGATCCTGCAGAATTACACAATTGTTTTACCAGACAGAAAATGACCTCACAGAGAATCTGTTGGTGATTTTTATTTAGCTCTTTTATATCATCTTAACCCCCCAACCCACCGCAGATCATCTCAGAATCAGAATAGCTTTATTACCAAGTATGTTTGTATGTTTACCCACACAATAAATTTGACATGACGACAGGAGCTTACAGTGTAGAAGAAAGTACAAACATAGTGCAGAGTCAGCGAAAGTATTCATACCCCTTCATTTATATCACGTTTATGTTGCTGCCTTATGTTAAACTACTTTAAATTAAAAAAAAGTCCATCAATCTACACTCCATACACCATACTGAAAACAGAGCTGTCACAACTTTGTAAATGTTTTTTATATAAAAATCTGAAATAAGTACATTGCATAAGTGTAAATATTTACTAAATATTTAGCTGAAGAACCTGAACAGCCTCAAGTCTTTTTGGGTATGATACGACAAGCTTTGTACATCAGCATTTGGCAATTATCTGCCATCTTTCCCCTCATCTCTTCACCTCTCATGCTCCGTCAGCTTGGATGGGGGCAGATGCACATTTCAGGTTTCTCCAGAAATATTTGACTGGGTTCAATCCCAGGCTGTGGCAGGGCCACTCAGGGACATTCACAGAGTTGTCTATAATCTTACTGTATGCTTGGGGTGTTTGTCCCATTGGAAGGTGAACCTTCTGCCCAGTCTGAGGTTCTGAATGCTCTGGACTGGGTTTTCATTAAGGCTATCTCAATATTTTTGTGCATTGAGCTTTTCTTCTACTCTTACAAGTCCCTCAGTCCCTGCCATTGAAAAACAGCCCCACAGCATGAAGCTGCTACCTCACATTTTACTTGTGGGATGGTACTCTGGAAATGATAAGCAGGGCTGGTTTCCTTCAAACATGATGACATCACCATAGTGCCATTTTGGAGATTATGAGCTGAACGCAGGCAGCTTGCGCTCTTCTGAGTCAGCCGCGCCACAAGGTTGCGCTCTTTTCTTTCAAATTAAAGCATGAATATACGTAAAAATGTTTCCTTGTGGCGTCGCTGATAAGTAATTATTTTTGTTTTCTTCATGTACAAAAAGTATTCTTGTCGTTCATAACGTTACTGTTGAACTACTGATGGCAGATGGACTATTCTGATGACGTCTTTCATTCTTTTCTGGACTTTGACAGTGTAACTTACTTGGCAGTCTATGGGACGGTCACAAGCCTCCCAGTTTTCATCCAAAATATCTTAAATTGTGCTCTGTAGACAAATGAAGCTTTTACAGGTTTTTTGTTGGTAGGAGCTTTGACTTCTTTTAGGAGCAGAAAACCACCCAGATGAAGGCTAATTGAAACACTACAGTTTTCCAGGGACGTATTTAAAAACCAGACACAATCTGCACAGCACATCTTCAACACTGCTGTATAATGGCACCACATGTTCCTGCGAAGTAAATAGATTTCTGGGTATGGCAGGTCAGGTGGCTTTGTCCCCATGGTTACACAAATTGTTTTTAAATCTTATTAAATCAGACCTCTGGAGGATCAATGGCGAATCTTTTAAAAGTGACCAGACCACTGCTAGAATCTCACCAAATCAGTAGAACAGGCACTAATAATGTTCCTAACCACATATACCACACACACACACACACACACATAACACAACCATAATCAAATATCAGATGCTTTTTTTATGAAAGCTTTACGTGCTTGAACCCAACAAAACACTTTAAATGTAAATGTAAAAATGCTGCTTTTCTGATTATTAGCAATCTACATTTAACAAATCTAACATCAACAAGTTTTATTTTTAGTGTATTTTCAATGGCTGTGTGAAAGTGTACTATACCAAATATATTGTGATATACAAAACCTCACAACTATAAAACGACTTTCCATTAAGTTGTATTGGCATGCAATGGACGATTGAAAAATAGAAATGATTCATATGAGTTTGTTCTTTTCAGTGAATTAAAAAAAAAAAAAAAAATACCAGTGACCAGTGGAGCCTGATTCCTTAACCGTATGACTCTTATGAGCCCATAATTTTTAAATAATCAAAAACACAGTACAACCAGTGTAGTCTGATTCTCAAACAGAATAACATATGTTCTGGTTCTTTTATAAATTGTTAAAAAAGAAATTTAAATTGTTTTAATTCATACAAAAACAATGCTCTGTATAATTTACAACAGGAATATGTGTTTAAAAAGTAAACAGGATTACTGTCTCACCCACTTAAATAATATTTAGTGTTTAATAGGAAAGCATTGGATGAATGCTGATGAAGATAACCTTACATATATATAAAAAAAAATCTTCAAGCTTAATATTGTTCGTAGCCTAAAAAAAATAAAAAGTGAATAAGTTAAAGATTACCTACCAAATGTCTCATCAAGCCTGCGGCAGAAGTGACGTCACTGGCATCCTGAGGGTCACTCATTGCTTACGGTCAGGTTTGTGGGTGATGCTGTAAAGTGCGCTGGCTTTAGCCCTTTTCTCTTTCACTCAGACTCAACTGGGAACTTTCGGGCAGCATAACCTATGGTGACACATGGAAAACAACAGATTGATTTACATGTTCATGTCTTAGAGACAACCTTTATTTTTTCCCCACTGAGCTTCTGTTTTTTTGTAGTTTACTGAGAAATGCTGCACTGAGAAAGCTCTTGACTTTAATGGCCATTAAAGCGTGCCCATTAATGGTTTTAAAGCCCTAAGGTATAGATACATCTAGATAAATAGTGACATAAATGATACATTCTGTGAACAGCAGAACAACTACATGGATGGAAGTCTTTCAAAGACCCAGTAGATGGAACTATTTTCCTTCCATGCAATTTCACAGAGAAAATGACTAAATAATTAATACTCATAAAAACTATTGCAACATCACATATATGTACATTTTCAAGTTTAGAAATAAATACTCATGTGTAAAATATAAACCATATTTCTGAGGCATTTGCCCATCGTTATAAACCCAAGAGACACGTCAGAGGAGTCTGGGGGCTAGACGATGTGCTTTTCAATGCTACATTTTATTTTCAACTTGATATTCAGACACTGTAAATCTGTCTGAGCATTAGTCATCAACAAGGACAAAGCTCATATACAATATCACAGGAACAGCATCTCATATAAATGGGGTAGGGTGCAGGAAATTCTGTAACATTTCTTAATGGAAAATACCAAAATTAGAAGCCATATTCTTACTCAAATTGATACATATGTCGGTTTCATATCAGTATGTGAAAGGTCACAGTATTTTTTTTTCCTACAGACCATCAGTAAACTATAAACTATTTTTAACATTTGAATACAGACATCTTTGGGGGGAAAGAATAATTCACAACGGTGAATGTCTAAATATGAGGACATTAAAACCATTGCCAATGCAGTCTTAAGTGTTTCATAATGCACCCTCCATTCAAAAATAAAGTAATGTGTGTGACATTGGTGAAGCATGCACTTGCCTAAACAGAGAACAACCTTTTCAAGGCTGAGTAGTTTTAATAGCTAGAGTTCATGTGCACGGTTTCCTTTCTTATTAGGACATAAAAATCTTTTCAAAACTTTAACCAGAAAAAGTTTTACAAAGTTATTATATTGCTAAACTGTAATGTGTTCAGAGCCAGATGTTAATGATATGACCTCAATTTGGTAAAGGTGCGCTACTTTCAATCTTACACAGTAAAAAGATTCAGTTTAACATATGAAGTGTATGTTTTTGATGTACCTTTTGTAACAGGGCCTTTGAGTCAGGGGTTTCCAATCCTGGTCCTGGAGAACCAACGTCCTGCAGTGTTTAGCTCGAACTTGTCCCCCTCGAAGATTCTAGTAATCCCAAAGACCTTCATTAGTTTTTTTTTTTGATTCAGGTTTGTTTAATTTGGGGTGGGATCTGAACTTTGAAGACATTGGCCTCTCCAGGAACAAGACTGGTAACCCCTGATTTAATGGCAGGAGCACTCCAGCTGCATTATCTCCACACGTTTGTGCCACATCAGATGATGTTGTCCAGCATGGTTTGAGAAGGATCCAAAGAAATCCAAAAAATATTTGTTTTTATTCTAAATTCAAAATCTGAAAACATTTGTTTTATGTGGAGATTAAACATGTCCTCATAAAATATCATTTTGCATCTTGATTCCTTTGTTTTATGTTTGTCAAACTCTTGAAACTTTCTTTTTATTTCCTAGTTTAAATAAAAAAGCCCAGATTTTCAGTGTATCCTCAGACCTTTTGGTGCCACTGTGTGTCTGTACACTAAAGATGACTGAGGACAGTGATTCAGCAAAGATGTTTCCCATAGGTTATGAGAATCCTCGCTGTAAGACTTAGACTTATGCTGCTGCCATGTGAACACTAAATTCAGAACTGTGTGATACAACTAATAGTTTCTAACAAAAAACATGCGATAGTGCAGTTTCTTTAAAGCATGCAATCACAGCACATTGGCTGTTGCTATGTTATGTGTGCTATTTGCCCGTCTGGTGACAGTAGATGGTCAGAAATAGAAAAGAAAAATATCAGCGCTATCTATGTAGACAGGACACTCGACATTGCACTGCTTTTGTATTGAACACTAATTTTAAATAAATTTACATTTTTATGCAAATTTGCACACCTGGCAAAGTGACTTCCAATGCATTCAAGTTACTAAAGCAATATATTTGATCAGTCCCTAGGAATCAACCCCTGTTTGAACTACAGGAACACTAAATAGAACAGGTTTGTTAGAAAATGAGTAAAACCTTCAGTATTCCAGTCCATTAGAAGAATCACTGAGTCATCTAATGCTCATAACCTGGGCAAAAATCATTGTTGCTCTGATACCAAGCGTAACTCTAGACCCCTCATCATCACTGGGCTGGATATACAAAGCATGTAAGATAGAAAGAGCCACATTCCTGACATTCACAGTCCAGAGACAACAACACAGAACGAGCAAAAAGCAGGATTACGATTCATCCAAGCATATTTCCAAGCATATAATTCCCCTCTCCCTGATAGTGTTCAAAAAATAAAAAAAATACAACAGGAAGCACTTTGTAAGACAGGAAGGGCTGCAGTTACCTTTCCTGCAAAATATAACTCCAAACACTATGTGAATGATTTTTTTTTTACCACAAAATATGAACATGCCCTTACTATATAACAATCAACAGACAACCAAAGACATAAAACCAATTAACACCATTTTTGTAAATACAATGAAAGTAAAATGGAACCAAAAAGGTTTAGTTACCAACATTCAGCAAAATATCATCTTTCATGTTCCACAGCAGAAAGTAAGTCATACAAGTTTGGAATGACAAGAGTGTGAGTTAATGATGACAGAATTTCCAATTTTAGGTGAACTGTCCCTTTAACTACAGCTTGTTACAGAGAAGAAAATCACAGAGAGACTTACCTCAGAATGCTCACTGCAGGGAGACAGCAGTCATTGTAGTGCGATGGCAAAGACCCACTGAAGCCCAACAGCCACCGAAAGACAGAAAAAGAAAAAGACACAGAGGGAGGAGGGACAGGAGGTGAAAAAAGGCAGTGATTGGAGAACAGAAAAGCTGTTCCGGATGTTAAAGCGCACTACTCTTTTATCCTAACCTCTCTCGCTCTCTCGCTCTCTCTCTCTCTCTCTATCTGTCACACACACATGCTGTTCACTTCCAACCTTGAGGCACCTACTGATAGGTGTCCCTCCTTTCTCGATTAAGTTTCCTCCTTTAGCCCTCTGACAAAAATGAGACCAAAGGGACGTAACTCAACAATATGGCATTTACATTTCAGGAATCATTTGAAAAAGACCTAAGATACACACATCCTAGTACTGTTTAGCACCTACCGATATACTTCATATACAGGTGCATCTCACTAAATTAGAATGTCGTGGGTTATTTCAGTAATTCAACTCAAATTGTGAAACTGGTGCATTAAATAAATCCAATGCACACAGACTGAAGTAATTTAAGTTTTTGGTTCTTTTAATTGTGATGATTTTGGCTCACAATTAACAAAAACCCACCAATTCACTATCTCAACAAATTAGAATATAGTGACATGTCAATCAGCTAATCAACTCAAATTGCCAAAGAAGCTGGCTCTTCCCAGAGTGCTGTATCCAAGCATGTTAACAGAAAGTTGAGTGGAAGGAAAAAGTGCGGAAGAAAAAGATGCACAACCAATCAAATCGATTCAAGAATTTGAGTGAACTTCACAAGGAATGGACTGAGGCCGGGGTCAAGGCACACAGACGTGTCAAGAAATTTGGCTACAGTAGTCGGATTTCCTCTTGTTAAGCCACTCCTGAACCACAGAAGAAGAAGGAGAAGAACTGGACTGTTGCCCAGTGATCCGAAGTCCTCTTTTCAGATGAGAGCAAGGTTTGTATTTCATTTGGAAACCAAGGTCCTAGAGTCTGGAGGAAGGGTAGAGAAGCTCATAGCCCAAGTTGCTTGAAGTCCAGTGTTAAGTTTCCACAGTCTGTGATGATTTGGGGTGCAATGTTGGTGTTGCTGGTGTTGGTGTTTTTTGAAAACCATAGTCACTGCACCCATTTACCAAGAATTTTGTAGCACTTCATGCTTTCTTCTGCTGACCAGCTTTTTGAAGATGCTGATTTCATTTTCCAGCTGGATTTGGCACCTGCCCGCACTGCCAAAGATAAGCTGAAGGCCACTGTCAAAAAAACCTGGGCTTCAATACCACCTCAGCAGTGCCACAAACTGATCACCTCCATGCCACGCCAAATTGAGGCAGTAATTAAAGCAAAGGTATACCCTACCAAGTATTGAGTAAAGTAAATGAACATACTTTCCGGAAGGTCAACAACTCACTAAAATTTTTTTTGTTTTTATTGGTTTTATGAATTGTTTTAATTTGTTGAGATGAGTGAAATGGTGGGTTTTTGTTAAATGTGAGCCAAAATCATCACAATTAATAGAACCAATGACTTCAACTACTTCAGTCTGTGTGCACTGAATTTATTTAATACACAAGTTTCACAATTCGAGTTGAATTACTGAAATAAATGAACTTTTCTACGACATTCTTATATATTGAAATGCACCTGTATGCCCATGTAGGATTTTATTAAAGATTGTCCAAAAGTGACAGCTTTGACATGTGAAATTAATGTTTTAAATGAATGGTCTGGGATTAGTACGAGTCAAACTCATTTGATAGCATTTGTGACAATGTTCATTACCACACAATTTATTTTGAACTTATTTTAACTAAGAAAACAGTGTATTCAGCCAACATTTAAATGTTTACTGTTTCAATTGTAAAGGCAGGAGACTTAAAAATATGTACATTAACATGGTTTTAATAAGACAATAAAACAACAAACTCAAAAAGCTTTACAGGTTAAATACAAGTTTTAACAGAATAATTAATTTACATTCATAAACATTCATATACATTACAGGCTTCACATTTCTGCTTTTAAATATTCCATAAATTGACCCCTTTCACTTACATTATAAGTGCCTCATATTAACCCTGAAAAGTCTGAATGATTTTTTTGTGATAGTCAACATTATAACACAAATGCTGTTAATTGAGCATTTCTGATGCTAATGTATTGAGCCCGGAACATTACTTTATTTTATTGAATATTATGCCAAATTGAGTTATATTATGAAACAATAAAACAGAGAGGCTCAATAGTCTTTCCAGCCAAAACAATGTTTTCAAGCAAGCAAATTTGCATTGCTCTATCAGTGGAGATATGTTTTATCCTGCTTATGACCTCAAAAGACACCGGATGTTAGTAAGTCTCAGTGACAAACTCCAGCACAACAGTTTGTGTTTAACTGATTATATGTTCAGCAATGTTCTAGGAAATTTCCATCATATCTTTATTGTTTCCCGAGGTTATAGTTTTAATTGCAAAATGACGTCTTCATAATGCATTTAACACAGAAATGTAATCCTTGTCCTGAACATTATGATATAATGGATCACCACGAACCAGTGATGACGTGAATTCACGGCTGAATTGTTGCACACTATGCAACCCAGCCACCAGCAGTGAAATAGTATGGTTTAAAATCAGGTTGCAGCTTTTCTTTTCATAAATACATGCTGATGATTTCAGCAATCACGCCTCGTTATATGGCAGTCAAGGGTTTGGCCGCAAGCTGATTCTGTCTGTTTTCTGATTGTGGTACTTGTGGAAGACATGGCCCAGCAAAAACCTTTGATAAATCAAAGCAACATGCTTGACAATACAGTTATTTAAGAGCAAATTATATTATGTGGATTAGATTAATCTGTAGAAAAGATATCATGTTCCCATCCAAAATCATTGATCAAATAATAATGAAATATTATGTCACACTGGGTGGTCGTTTAAAAGCTGTAACAGTAAATTTGAAATATGACATAAGGGGAGAATCAACCAGTGGGCTAACTGTGGATAAATAGTGCTTAGGGGTGCAGGGTGCTGGCAGGTGTTATTTTTACAGCGTAAAATATTTGTTCTGCCAATTCCCCATTCAGCCATTGTCCAAAGTGGAAAACTATATTTCTGTATGATCAGATGAACAATGCTCTGCAGTCAAAATTGATCTGAGACATGCTGTGTGCATTGACCATATTTACATTCACATCAATTAAGGTCCATATTCTGGTTGAGACTTTAATGCTACACAGTTTTTGGAATATTAATTTATACAATAATATAATATTTACACTAGTATTCAAGAGCCTTTTTTGATATTCCTATCGGCTAACTATTGGCAGTAACTCTATATAAACATAATTTAATCAACCTTTAAATTTAATGAAACATATATTGAACCTATGGTACTGTTCAATGTCATATAGTGGTTCTTATACTTAAAAAAAGAGAAAGAAGAAAACCATAGTTCGAACAGAACATAAATGGACACATTATAATTAAACTTTGGTACTATCTTGACATTTATCAACGAGTGTCGTCTGATAAATAAATAAATAAATAAACATGTTTTTAATTAAAACACTACGACAGAAATAATGGTTTAATCAGATCGCATTCAAATTTAAATGGGGTTTAGAATAACAATGTTATCATGTTGTGGTGGAAACAGACGACCATTGAGCTTTCAGACAAACTACACATGCTTACTACAATCTTTCACGATATATCTCTGCTGTTCGTTCTCGCAGACTCGCACCGATTACTTGTTTGTATGGCACATTTTAACCTACGTTAGTGTCTTATTTACCGTCAAATGCATTTGCAGAACGCGTTCAGCTTACACACCGAGTCAACGCACGTGTCTGTCGAGCAAATAACCGCACTTCATGTCGTCTTCTCGGTCTGGGAGCAAAACCCATTCAGTACCAAAGGCTCAGGAAAACGTGGACATGCGGCATGCGGATGTTTTGTATCACGACACCCCATCCACACTGCAAGCGACATGGAAAAACTACGAGACTAACGTTATTGCCAATGAAAAGAGAAAGAAAGATCAATTGTTTACAACTGACATCTGGTGCTTGCAGCTCGTTAGCAGCGTCACTCCCGCCAGCAGTGTTGCCTGGGTGTGTTAAAAAAAAACCTTGATATTACCGACCTCATCGTCACCTGTCTGGACTTCATCTACCGTGCGAGGAAAACATGTTAAATATTCAATAAGATCCCAAACTATAGCGTGAGTTGCACGCCCCGTCAACCAGTCAAATATTGACCATGACTAGAATCCACAAGTTAATAAAACGACCGGTTAAAAACGCATCTGAAGGTTGATCATAGACCACCCTACAATAATACATTAAAAAAGTAAAAGTAAAAAAATAAAATAAAAATAAAAATCAGCTATGAAATGATACCATACTCACAGTAGGGAATTGCAGTGGACAACAACTATCGCCATACAGGAAAAATAGAAATATTAAAAAATACTCACCTGTCATGCAAGAGGTATCCAGTCTTCCAAATGCTAAATATCTGTTAAAAAAAAAAAAAAAAAACGATGATGATTTCGCTTTAAGTGAACTGTAAGGAAGTACAGGTATCAGTCAGATCTTTTCTGGAAACCTTTGCCTGCTCTTTCATGAAGAATCAGTCAACTAGTTTTCGTATGTGGCATTTTATATTCAAGAAGTGGTGCATGTGTGTGCTCTTGTTTTTGTGATATATCAGGACACAACTCTGTATAATGACATGACAGGTATTACAAGGAGGACATAACCCATTACTTATGAGGACATAACCCATGTCCCTATTTTTCAAAACGCTTATAAACCATACCGAATGAGTTTTTTGAGAAAGTAAAAATGCAAAAAGTTTCCTGTGAGGGTTAGGTTAAGGGGTAGGGTTGGTGAAGGGCGATAGATTATACAGTTCGTACAGTATAAAAACCATTACGCCTATGGGATGTCCCCACTTTTCACAAAAACAAACGTGTGTGTGTGTGTGTCTGTGATTAATTGGTCAGCTTTAAAATCCCCGGAGAATAAGTGCTAAACAGTCTCATTACAAATGCACAGCACAAATGTTAACCTCCATTCTGTTCATTACTGTTCTTGACTTGTTTTTGATGTAAATATGAAATGAGTTTGTGATATTATTCTAGTTAATCTTGAAAGGATATAGTTCACCTAAAATAAATGTCATTTCAGACTTGACACATCATTTGATGACTGACTTTCTGCTGCAGAACGCAAAAGAAGACATTTTGTTTCAACTATATTTGTCCAAAATGAAAGTCAAAGGGGTCTAAAAACAACAATGGACCCCACTGACTTTGGATGGATAGAAGGGGGAAAAACACTATATCTTGTTCTGCATTCCACAGAAGAAAATTCTACAGATTTGACATGAAGGTGTACATTTTTAGGTGAACTATCCCTTTAATGTTAATATTTCAGAAAACAATAAATGTACTAATTTCCCTAAATAATCCATGTGAAATACTTGCAGCATCAAGCAGCACTTATTTCAACCACACAGCTGTTTACTGCTATAGAAAAGCACACAGCTGCATCTCTGAACTGTACTTGGAGAATAAATAGACCTCTTCTAACCTGTTGTGTCTGAAACAAATGTATATTTCAATTATTAATAAATCACTTACTCAGTTTTTTTCTTCCCACAGTTTATCAGTGATAAACAACCGATTGTTTAAAGCCCACTCCACATCTGATCTATTGTATATATGGTCACTAGTTGTCCCTGGTTCTTCCCAAGCATGTACCGTAACTTCAAAGGTCAATTTAGTCAAAAAATGCCAGGGGTCAATAACTTGAGTTACTATCAGTGTTCTGCCGTGGCCTTTCAGGAAAAAAAAAAAGACTTATTCTGCAGAGGTACAATAATGATAGATCAGCACATAGTGAACCTAGAACAACCATGGAAGCATATCAGTTTGTTTTGCATGAAATCAAGGTTATTTCTTTTGATCTAATCACTATGACAAGAGTAGCAAATAAACAAGCTGTTCTTTTCCAACACAGAATAATCCTGTGAAAGCTGATGATAATATATAATTAGACCGTACACGTGAAGAATATTGATGAGAGTGGAGCAGAATGAAAAATGAGCCTCTCAGGGATCCTCTGACAACAGTGTTATGCAAAGCTGCTTTACAAATATCTAGACAATTAAAGGTGTCTGATTTAGCATTAATGGCTTTTTTTCACTGAAAGGTGGGAAAAATAACAAATATTTGAGAGAATATGGTGTTTAACAGTATGTTAAACTTAATAGCTCAGTTGTTTGAGAATAAGTTAAGTTTAGCCAAAAATAAAATGTGAAATGCTGATTTATCCTAAAATATCTGATTTATCTTTTACGGTTTACATAGGATGAAAGACTGAATCACATTATATGCTTTACCCACAAGGAACTTTAAAGGGGCATATTTTAAAATTATGTACATGGGGTTCAGTTTACAGTTTGTTTTTTAACATGAGGTGATCTACTTCTGGTAGCCACCGTTTTGAAGTCGCATGACTAGGTAAACACTACTTTCTTTTACTTTCTTCTTTCATAATTTGATCATATCTTACAAATATGCTTGCAAATTGGACATTTCATTGGTATGTGAAAAGCTTTGCTTTTAAGGAAAGAATTTGTTCTTTGAAGGACAAATTTACTCAGCCTCAGGTCATTCAAGGTGTAGATGAGTTTTTTACTTTTACAAACTTTTACTAGTCCTCTATCCATAATATTCCTTTAAAAAGTTGTCTTATCTGAATCAAGAGAGAAATATGCACCAATCAAGCACCGCTTAGAAGCATAACAGTCCAAAAGATTTTTAAACATATATGTCGATGGATTCTGATGAGAGGACAGCAGGCCATGGCCTTTTTCACTAGAAGAAGCATTATTTTTGATTATGATTATGAAATGTATTCTGGCCAGAACTGATGGTTTAAAATTAATTGAATTTGAATTTGTTTCTTTTACAAATGCAGCTTTTCACTTTACAATACTTTAATTGATGGACTGAAGGCTTTAGGATTACATTTTTTTAGCATTTTTAGCAGTTGTTTGGACTCTCAATCTGACGGCACCCATTCACTGCAGAGGATCCATTGGTGAGCAAGTGATGTAAAGTAAATTTCTCCAAATCAGATGAACAAACTAAATCTTCTACATCTGGGATGGCCTGAGGGTGAGTACATTTAAAACAGATTTTTATTTTTGTTATGTTAAATTTCAAGATGATTTAGCAGTCGTAGTCCAAAGTAAAAACAAAAATAATAATAATAAAATAAACAAATTATGAATTGCAAAAATGAGAATGAGGTTTTGTTGACGGAGAAAAACATGGAAAAAATGAACATCTGGATTTTTTTTTTTGACCTAAAAACTTAAATCTTACAGAAGCATTAGGGCTTACATACAAAAATGTAACCCTGGTTTCATATTGTTCATATACACACACTGAATAAAGAAAAACAGTAAATTAAATAATAACAAAGAAAACAATAAAGAAAATGTCCTGCAGCTTTCCCACACTAGCAGAAGCTTTTGCCTGAAGCTGCACACTAACCTTGTGTGCACAGGGCAAGCATTCAATAAGCAGCAGACATTATAAACCTAAATCCTAATAGCTTACATGGCTCTGGGCACCTGGCATCTTGATTTTAAAAGTGACTGTGTAGAGAAATAATGAACCAAAACAGTAAACAATACAGTATAAAAATCATAATTTTTCATAAAGTTCTTAAAAGATCTATAATTATGCAATAATATCACCGACACACATGATTTATGCGTGTGAATATGTTGGGAATTGCAAAAACAGACAACATTCAGTCATAGCATGAGCATGTCAGAGCACATGAAATCATGCAGTGAGAAAAAAGTGATCACAGCACAATCGAAAGCTCATATAAATCCTCATTTTCCTCCCTCAGACTTGACAAACTAGCAATTATTGTTCACATGACAGCTCACCAGTGTGAGGGCAGGGAGCAACAGAACTTATTTTAGTTGCAAACCGGAATAAACAAATTAACCAATGCTCATTTAGATAATTCAGAGGGAATTGAATATTTTTATATTCAGCAGCCCTAAAAAGCATTTGGACACTCAAACCACAAAACCACTGCTAAAAACATTTCTATACTTATGTAATATTTCCAATTCCCATTGCACTTTCCTAAGAGGTTTATGTCAAAAGGCAAAAAGATTGGAGGCCTTAAGGCATTGCACAACATGACTCGCAACATTGATTTCATCAGCAATATGAAGTTTTTGTCCCACCTCATGCCCCCTAGACTGATGTAAGATTTAAGTTTGAATGAAAATATGAGCTGCTCTTATCTGATGAGCCAAACTCTTATGAGATCCTTGATTACTAGCTGAGTCACGCTGATCTCAGCCTCATGCTTCCACTAAATCTTTTACCACCCAGGCATGACAAGACCACACTCAGAGCACCCAGCCTTAATGCATCCCTTCTCCTTTATTAGGACAGCACTCACCGTTTCCACTATTAATAATTATGGGTTTAAAATATCATGTGCGATTCTAATACATTGGGAACATGATGACACAGGAGCACTTTCTGAAAACATCTCTTGTTAAACAGACAGATCAGATGGAGCTGCTGATTTGAATCATTTAAGGCCTTATAACACTGTCAAATGAGAGAATATTTAACTCTTTTATTGGGAATCATCTTCGGAGAATAAGACCAACATTTGACTAATGGTTTAAAGAGTTAAAAGTATCCAAGGCCAGTTATTTAGTAACCAAGTTAATCTAATTCTACTTTAAAAATAGCAGAGAAATTTCTAGGCACCAGTTATGCTTCGGTCATACATTTTGAATAGCACCAGACAACTTCATTAAAAGCTATAAGTTAAACAGAATAGGGGAAATTCTTTTTTTCAAGAAAGGGCATGTGTTGTGATAATTTGCAGCACGTTTCGTTATATGCATGTGTTGTGAGGATTTGCAGCGCGTTTCGTTATATGCATGTGCTGTGAGGATTTGCAGCGCGTTTCGTTATATGCATGTGTTGTGAGGATTTGCAGCGCGTTTCGTTATATGCATGTGTTGTGAGGATTTGCAGCGCGTTTCGTTATATGCATGTGTTGTGAGGATTTGCAGCGCGTTTCGTTATATGCATGTGTTGTGAGGATTTGCAGCGCCTTTCGTTATATGCATGTGTTGTGATGATTTGCGACACTTGTGTTGTCAAACTGATGAAGATTTTTTCTTCATTTGCGGGTGTTTTTTTCAATTTGCATGTATTTTCTTAAGTTGCAGCGTTTTGAGCTCTCTCGGCCACCTTAAAATTAAAGTCATGACATTTGCCAAATATGGTTACCCATACTCGGAATTGGTGCTCTGCATTTAACCCATGAACACACACCCAGAGCAGTGGGCAGCTATATAAGATCCAGTGACCGGGATCAACTGTGGGTTCAGTGCCTTGCTCAAGGACACTTTAGCCATGAGTACTGAGGGTGGAGGAGAGCGCTGTTCATTCACTCCCCGCCACCTACAACTCCTGCCAGCACCGAGACTCAAACCGGCAACCTTCTGGTAACTAGTTCGGCTCACTAACAAGTAGGCCACAGCTGCCCTAATGCCCTTAAGCGTTTAATTACTTTTCCCTTTCATGTATTGTGGGTAAATATCACAACCAAAATACCTTCAAGTAATGAAACAAAGAAAAACTCCTCGATTCAACATTTTGGAGTTACTGATCTTTTTTGGGTTTAAGAGCTCGTAGATGATATTTAGGAAATGTGAGCATATACTGACCTCTACAGGGCAGAGTTGAGAACACCTGCTGGTTTTAATTTAGGGGGTCAGAACCAACAAAAAATAACAAACATTTTGTTCACGTTTATCAAATCGCTTCTCACATCAACACAAGTTGGCTATAAATAAGATCATTACACGTTTCATTGCACAATATTTCAAAAGACCAATGATGAGCTGAACTGATGTACAGAATTTCTGACGTCTGAAGTCTCTAATTGTCTTTCCTGATTCTCTTTTACAGAGGAATAATTTATTGCAGTGTAAGAGCAATACTAAAAAATAAGTCTAATGTGAAGGAATGTATAAAAAGGGCAATGTAGTATGTTGTGCACTGCTGAATTATGGCCAGCTCTTTCAGCCCCTCCTGAAGCTGCTCTATGGCCTCTCCATCTCCTGCAGCACTTGCCAGAGCCAGAGCTTCCTGGTAGTTTACCATACTCCTCAAACGCCCCTGGAAAACAAAAGGCAAACAACATTGACCTTTCTATTCATCAAAGAATCCTGGCAAAATAAGTATCACCGTTTCTACAAAAAATATTAAGCAGCACAACTATAATATTAATAAAAAATATTTATTGAGCACCAAATCAACATTTTAAAATTAAAAACCTACCGATAATCGGTTTACCGATATTTTACCGATATTTGGAGTTGATTCCAACACAGGAATAAATTATATTTTAAAACTGTTATTTTTAAATTGTTATAATTTCACAGTGAGCAATCTTAGTGAGCTTAAGGCAACTAACTTGTGCAACTATTTTTTGATTTCATCTTTGATGTGTGTCTTTTGATGTGCAGTGTACAGGGGGTAACGAGAGGCGAATAGCCTCTCCTGACCAACATTGGGATGGTTGGATGAATTTCTGATGTCAGAAGTGTTGGTCATCCCTTGAGAGGGTATTGCACAGTTGAAGCAGAGCTTTTTCACTTTAAGAAACAAACTCATCTACATTTGGGATGGTAAATGTAAATGTTCTAACATTTTATTTTATTTATTTATTATTATTTTTTTATTTTTTTTGAACGTTGAGAAATATGAAACCACTACTTACCTTACTTCTCATTTATATATTTGTATTTAACACAAATTATTGAATTAGGGTTTGATAGGTACATCAAACGGTCTTAACGTTTTACCCGTGTGTCAGTAACACAGACTGTATGGTCAGTAAAGAGAACTCAGTAAAGCATCATCTTATACCTTGGCTTTCTTCAAGAGCAGAATAAGTTCGTCCTCAAGTTTTTGTTCTTCAGTCCTCTCATCTGTCCTCTCTAAGATCGATTCTTACATAAGATAATCTAGAACCGGATATATTTCTCGTACAGTCGTTAACATTGTGATTTAAACGAGCTACCTGTGCAGCCAGCTGTCGACAGCAAGAATGCAGCGCCATATTTCTATGAAAATGCACTGACGTCAGGCCAGCCCGGGCTCGCGATTTATTTACATTCATTTCCATCCGTATAATTTACATTTTAAATATATGGTTTTTGATGAATTGTACATTGAATATGGATTTCACATATTATTATTAATTTATCTTAATACCTGGCACTTCAAACGCACCCAAACATACGGGTCATTCATGTAGCACGCTATTATTAATAATAACATAAACTTAAATTCATTTATATGTTATATACTTTTAAACAATCACATTAAAAAATTTTACAAACACTTTTGTTTAAATTAATCCTAATATCGCAATTAGAAATGAATTATATATTTATTAAAGCTTTTTCTGTTGAAAAAAAAACAACAACTTTACAAACATGAGCAAAAGCTCTAAAATAATAAATAAAAAATAAATTATAAAAAGTAGGTTTACAGATGAGAATTCTTGATTTATTACTAAAGTACTTTTTTAAATGACTGTGTAACAGGAATAACACATAAAATAAACACACCGGTTTAATATTTACTGTTCTGTTTATTTATTGTACTAAAGCACAGATGAAGTTCCAAAACAGCACAATAATAAAATAACAGGAAAAAGAAGGAATGCTTTTCAGTTCTAAATTAGCACACAGTGGGTCTCTGTACCACAGATCATGCAGTAGTTACAGGTCATAAGTATTCTTTTGTAGACACAGAAGTGCACAGAGAGAGAAATAGGAAAGGCATAGGGTGATCCATATACATTCACACTTAATAAGCACATTAACAATAAGAACTGCACAAAAAAATACATCGATCGCCTCAAATTTAAATCCTTCCTCTGAAAAAAATTCCTTTCAAAACCAAGCGTGTTAAGCTTTCAAAGCCTTTCATTTCATCTAAAAAGGAACAAAGTTGCATGTGTGAAATATAAATATGGAAAAATACATACATTTTTGTTTTTTAAACTGTTATTTATTTCAGGTTAGAATAGCCTTAAATCAAGAAATAAAGTGTATAGGTATGTGAGGCTTTCCAACGAAATCTCTTTCACTGTGAAACATGAAACACCAATCCATCCAAAAGATGAAGGTTTAATTTACAGAAACAGTTTGAAATGCAAACAAAGAGGAATGTCAATACTGGTTTAAATGACCTAAAAACCTATTGAGGTTTTAAGAATTAAGAAAGGTTTTTCCAAATTAAAATATAAACACACTCTCTACACTCAAGTTCTGAAGAGACAAGAGTTTATTAAAGCCCATGGAAAATAAGCCCGATGTGCTTGAAACAAATCACGAAATACATTATATCATCTTTTGTCTCTTCTGAATGTAATAAGTCATCTCTTTTCAAATAAGTCAGCACCTGATAATTCAGTATCTAAAACAGTTTGTTCCAAGGTGACTAAGAAAATTAGAAATAGAAGCAATCAAGTGTCTTGAAAATCAACAAAACACTCAAGCATCACATACACTTACGAGTTAATTTATAGACATATATCACAGACCTCACGACTGATGTGTTGGACCAAGTGCCACATTTAAAATCTCTGTCACATGACAGAATTATATTTGGCACACAGTATATATATTGATTTTTTTTTTTTTATAAATCTGCATCGGCTGCATACAACAACACTGAAACCTCATTATCAACCAGCATTCAGAGGCACAAAATATTTACTCACCACAACCTGTAAACTCCAGCTTCTGTTCCCAGTCAAGAGCAGATTATTGCACAAAAAGCAATTCAAAGTCCATCTCTAGCTCTGGTATAATTTCACTGCACAATGTTGCCGATTGACAAAACTCAGGTTGAAAAGACTTACACATTTAGTGATCGCCGGCAAAGAGCTGCCCGTCAAGTTTAAGATTAATTTCATTTATACAACGTGCAAACGAAGGGATAATATCCATTGACAATCAAGTACTGTCACTATATTCCCCACTAAATCACACTCAAACACACACTGATTTTCTTCTCATTAATGTATGCTGGAATTCTAATCATTATGGGATTTTCAACTGAAAATACAAAAGTGATGTGCAGTGATTGTCTACCCTAAACAGCATGTGTATATCTGACTGGTAGCATGGTTATCTTGCAGCGAGGGTGTGCAAAGAGCTGCCTAACCATGACCAGAAGGAAAACAACAGCACACATCAAACTTCAACTGCCACACAAAATGAAGGAAGACTGCTGCTCCTCACCTTGGAGTAACTGAGAAGGGTGTGTGTGTGTGTATATGTGTGTGTAACAGACAAAGGCAAAAGCCTGGGCACAGCATGAACACCTCACTCACGGCTCCCAAAGAGCTGAAGGAAAAAAAGGAATATGTAGACCACATCCATGTAGAGGCAGATGGCTCCGAACACGTGCTCCTCTGGGTTCAGAGAGTACCGCCTGTTGCCGATCAGCAGCTGCATGTCAAATGCCAGAAACTATAGAAGAAAAGAAAATAATTAGATCTTGTATGAAGCATATATACGTGACAAAATTGCATTGTTGAACGGTACTAACCAGAGTGAAAACCAGAGCACCAAATCCAGCATAAGCAGTATGCAACCAGGGGATCTAAAACCACAGACAGAAGCAGATGTTTAAGTTGACAACACTGCAGGAATGCATACTGCACACTGTATAAACGGTGAAAAAATGGTAAGTGTGGTTACCAGAGCTACACTGTAAAGAAAAAAAAAAGAGGTTGCAACATTTTAGGTTTTAGGATTTGGATTAGGAATGAATTTAAATTTACAGCAAAGTTTTCAGTGTTGCTATTTCAAAAAGATAAAGATAAAAGTTCAATCTATGTGATTATGGCACAGCATAGTAGTGATAGCTTCATAGTGATTAAATATCTGTTAAGGGTTTACAAGCAGCTTACATATCCAAATGGTGCGGTGAAGAACAGCAGAAGCCCGGTGATCATCAGCACCATCATGAGGGAGAAGAGTAATCCATGACAGGTGGTGAAGTCAACCTAGACGACAGAAGACATCGCTCCATCAAATCACACAGAAACCAAGCGCTTGAAAGAAGCCGTTTAGGGCTAAAGGAGCTCACCCTGGACTGGAAACAGAAGAGTGTGACTGCCAAACACACCAGTGCAGTGATGCCCACACACATCATCACCACTTTGGTATTATGATAGCTGTAAAAAAAAAAAGATTGCGGCAAATTCAACATATAGAGGCAAATACACTAACATTCTTAAGAGTCTAAAAACATTATAAAGAATATTTTACTTCTAACAATGCTTTGTGTTTTAAATGAATACAATCCAATAAGTTTAATAAGTTATTCAATTGAAAAATAAAATGCATCTTACCTGGCTAGCATGCCTGCCATATAGGACATTGCCAAAGTCTGAAAATAAAACAAGAATATTCACCCTTTTCTTTTTCTAAAATGGTTAAATGATAGTGGATACTTATTAGTAGTAAATATACTTATTATAAATTAGTGTTTACTAACATTTATCTTTCAACAAAAAAAAGATTACTTACAAAAATGGCTAGAAGGATCATATTGGTAGGATATCTTCGTCTGTAGATTAAAAATAAACACTGATAGATAAGTTATGTACGTTAAAGAAGCTCACAGTCCCTGAAATCACTCATCTCCTATGTTGGTTTCCAACTCAAAGACAAGAAGAAAGTAGAATAAAAAGCACTTTCTTACCGTGCATTTGTGCTGCATACAAGCATCAGGTATGTTCCCATGAAAGTCATGCTGGACAAAAACAAAGCAGCGTCACTAGCAGGGTAAACATTATCCAAATCTAAAGTCTTGAAACATCTGATGAGGAAACTGAACAGTGAATAATTCAGTCACTTACTATGAGGTCAGATAGAAAACTCGATTGTACTGGACAAACTTCCGGACAGGCTCACTGTGAAAGATGGGATGTTCGTCAGTGACAGTGCTTGCTTTTAAAAGTGGAATAAATGCATATAATGGGGTTGTGACGTACTCTGATGTGTGTATGACTTACCAAAATGTGAAGAGTGACACCACACCAAACGTGACCATGAGCTGAACCATGAGGATACAGAAAACCTGCCAAAGAAAAACATGCTTTTCATGACTAAGATGTTTATACATTACCATTCGAAAAGTTTCAGGTACCGTATTTTCCGGAGTATAAGTCACACTTTTTTTCATAGTTTGGCTGGTCCTGCGACTTATAATCAGGTGCGACTTATTTATCAAAATTAATTTGACATGAACAGAGAGAAATGAACCAAGAGAAAACATTACCGTCTCCAGCCGCGAGAGGGCGCTCTATGCTGCCAGAGATGCTGCTCAGTGCTCCTGTTGTAGTCTACACTGAAGACATAGAGCGCCCTCTCGCGGCTGGAGACGGTCATGTTTTCTCTTGGTTCTAAATAAATGCGACTTATATGTTTTTTTTTTCTCATAATGACATATTTTTGGACTGATGCGACTTATACTCAGGTGCGACTTATAGTCCAAAAAATACGGTAGGTAAGATTTTTAAATGTTTTTGAGAGACATTTCTCATCAAGCTCATTAAGACGGTTATATTGTGAAATATAATTACAATTATAATCTTTATATTCCTTGATGGAGATAAAGTTAAAAGGAACAGCATTTATTTGAAATAAGAGCATTTGACATACTGACACATATTTCAAAAACGGCTGCAAATGGAAAAACCACTGAATCGGGACTTTCACACCTTCCTGATGAACATTCGGCGGACATTCTTGTCCTCCCAGTTGCTTCCACTGAGGCCGTCGAAGCTGCTGCTGGAGCTGGGGTCAGAGAAGGGTGAGGAGGACATGTCTGCAGCATACGCATTGGAATACCCTGGACCTAAACAGACATTTTCACTATTAACTTTGTTTCTTGCTAAACAAAATTTCTACATCTATAACCAAAGATAATATAATAAATAGTCCCTTACTAGGGCCAGGATGCACGTAAGCCCAGCTGGGGTGCATGGGCATGGTTGGGGGTGGCATTGGGGGCGGATGGGAGGCATAAGTGAAGCTAGCAGCTCCTTGTTCTTTATCTCCTGCTGTAGCTTCAGCATAGCTGGGTGGGGCTGCTGGCAAACTCATGGTCTACTGTAAAACAATCCCATTAACACAATGAAATAAGACACAATCTGAGAATGGAATCACAGCTAGATCTGATACTTGAGCACCCTCACTTGCATTAATATTTTATGCCCCAACACCAATGGAACTTTGCAGCTCTTCACCACATGAATTCATTATGAACCTAACACTTGGATCCATTCCTGTTTCAAGCCAATAGCAGACAGAAAGGTTAACTTTCAACTGACCGGATTATAATGCTTATAAATTAAATCTGTAAAGCCTGACATATATGTCTTTTTTTAAATGGAAGAGTTTATTGAACCTTTACACAACATTTAAAAGAACATCAGATAGCTTGTAATGCAAATCAATGAGATTATGGTAACAGTATAAAATTTGTACAAAAAAATAAAGTATTAATATTTTTGTTGTCGCTCTATATCTCCTAACAATATTTCTTAGTAAAATGATATTTAAATGTTTAGTTTTAAGATCAACGCTCTAATGCAATACAATAAAATGATGACTGAGAGATGAGCAAATAAATATTTCTCAAAAGCCTGATGCATCATATTTAATACTCACACTTAAACATGATTTGGATAATCAAGCAAACTAAAGTGTTCTCAGTGCCATAAATGCTCATCTTGATATATTAATATCAACCTAAAAACTATTATTTTTACAGTGAAATTAAAGATTTCACTGTAAAAGGACATGTTTACCACATCCTGAAGTGGACGTTTTTATTAAAATGATACTAAAAAAAGTATAAATTTCTTGCTAAAAAAAACCATCAAGCTGCAATCAGTTGACTGTAGACATGTAGAAGATTCTGTAGAATAGTTTTTCTTCAATAAAGTGGTGATCATGCTGATCATTTAGAGGCTTATGAAATGATCAAATATGAACAGTAGTATTTACATGGTTAATTGTACTGTCAAAAGTGTAGTGTTATCTATCATTTGTTATCAACAACAGAGATTGAACATCAGTTTTTTTTTGACATATTGATATGGCTAGCTGCCAAACACACCGCACAACAGTCTCTCATCTAAACCATCAGTCTTCATGAGAACCGTTATTCTGAAGGCAGCAGCAGAGACAGAACTGATACACATGATGCTGCCAGCGCGTAGCTTAGCGGAGCACATCGATGACAATTTTCTAGCCCTTTATGTCATTTAGGAGACAACAAATGATTTGCGCATATAAGAATAAAGCTGTTAAAATTACTTTCAAATCTAGGTTCTAATTAATCAGTCATAAACTAAGCTCTGTACTTCAACTTACCTTAATGTAGCAGCTGATGTGATACTAGAGACTCCCAAGTAAAAACAATGTACGCAATCATGTAATGACGTACATCCGGTGTTTCCAGAGATGATGAGAATCGTGCACTGTTTTAGCAAAATGTACTGTATTTATTATTGAACATATTGATTAAATATTACAATTAACAGCGAAAATGTGCAGTAGTTCATACAAGTCCGAAAAATAAACGAACTCACATATTTCATCAACTATATTTTATTTTTGTAGGGCAAATCTCTATATAGCGAAGCAAAATCCCGCGTTAAAAATCATGCTTTGTAATATTTTGAATAAATGTTATTCGGAGTCACTCTGACCTTTAAATAAAAACAAAACGTAGCTATTGAGACGATTTAGTTTAAAAAAAAAAAAAAAAGCTTGTTTTTTTTAAAAATTAAAGTATTAAGTGTTGTGTTATAATTTTGGACAAACCTCATATTTTTAGGAATATTTTATATATCAGAATCAGCTGATATATAAGAGCTTTAACATACATAGAGTAACATTTTTATTAGGAGTAAAAATATCCAAGCTGTAAGTATCCCCTTTCCTCCATTATTGAACATTTTGTAAAAAATAAAAATTTAAAAATACATTTTTATTAATCCTAGTTTTACTAAAAAGGTAGAGGCAGCTAGGATTATTCAACTATGCAGACATTGACCCATAATGCTCCTGGTACTGTAAGAAATCAAGGTAATAAATCTTCAACAAAATGTAGAGAGAAGAAGGATTTTGAACTAAAAGAAAAAAAAAATGTCCAAGCCAAATCAATAAATGTACACTTTTAATAAGGATTTAATGCAAATAGTGCTTTAAACTATATTTGATAAAACTAAAACTCATCAACAGTTCTTGAAGTTTACTTCATCATTCATCTTACAGTCTTTGTCTCATAGACCTTTCCTGTTCTAGTACAAAATAATGAAGTGCACACCCATGATTTTAATAGGTATTTTGAAAGTAAACACCAAATACTGTGATGCAGATTAAACAAAAAAAAACAAAAAAACAGCTACTTCCACTGAGAGCCCAGCGACTCAGGTGTTCACTGTATCTGCAGTCTAACCAGCATGCTTGTATTTCCTGGAGAGCAATAGTCTCGTTGGCTGAGATGTTGGAACTGCCCTCTATGGGCACTCTACTGGCTATAAATCATGCATCTGTTTGTCGATTTTTGACTTTAGATGTTCCTTGTAGGCCAGAATGTCCCTGCTCCATTTTGTGATGGTCTGCTTTTCACAAACCCAGATCTCCTGAGCCACCTGCAAGGAAACAAACCAATATTACTACATAGTAAGAAAGACCTTAAGTCATCTTTATTAGCTTGACAGAGACAAAAGATAGTTAAATGTAGATAGTTAAAGGTGCTGGTCATATAATTAGAATATCATCAAAAAGTTGATTTTCACTCATTTCATTCAAAAAGTTAAACTTGTATATTATATTCATTCATTACACACAGACTGATATATTTCAAATGTTTTTTTTCCTTTAATTTTGATGATTATAACCGACAACTAAGGAAAATCCCATATTCAGTATCTCAGGAAATTATAATATTACTTAAGAGCAATACAAGGAAAGGATTTTTAGAAATCTTGGCCAACTGAAAAGTATGAATATAAAAAGTATGAGCATGTACAGAACTCAATACTTAGTTGGGGCTCCTTTTGCCTGAATTACTGCAACAATGCGGCGTGGCTTGGAGTCGATCAGTCTGTGGCACTGCTCAGGTGTTACGAGAGCCCAGGTTGATCTGATAGTGGCCTTCAGATCTTCTGCATTGTTGGGTCTGGCATATCACTTCTTCCTCTTCACAATACCCCATAGATTTTTTTATGGGGTTAAGGTCAGGTGAGTTTGTTGGCCAATTAAGAACAGGGATACCATGGTCCTTAAACCAGGTACTGGAAGCTTTGGCACCATGTGCAGGTGTCAAGTCCTGTTGGAAAATGAAATCTGCATCTCCATAAAGTTGGTCAGCAGCAGAAAGCATGAAGTGCTTTAAAACGTCCTGGTATACGGCTGCGTTGACCTTGGACCACAGAAAACACAGTGGACCAACACCAGCAGATGACATGGCAGCGCAAACCATCACTGACTGTGAAAACTTTACACTGGACCTCAAGCAACATGGATTGTGTGCCTCTCCTTTCTTCCTCCATACTCTGGGACCCTGATATGAAAAAGGAAATGCTAAATTTACTTTCATCAGAGAACATAACTTTGGACAACTCAGCAGCAGTCCAGTCCTTTTTGTCTTGAGACGCTCCTGACGCCATCTGTTGTTCAAGAGTGGCTTGACACAAGGAATCCGACAGCTGAAACCCATGTCTTGCATACGTCTGTGTGTAGTGGTTCTTGAAGCACTGACTCAAGCTGCAGTCCACTCTTTGTGAATCTCCCCCACATTTTTGAATGGGTTATGTTTCACAATCCTCTCCAGGGTGCAGTTATCCCTATTGCTTGTAAACTTCTTTCTACCACATCTTTTCCTTCCCTTCGCCTCATTAATGTGCTTGGACACAGAGCTCTGCGAACAGCCAGCCTATTTTGCAATGACCTCTTTTGTCTTGCCCTCCTTGTGCAAGGTGTCAATGCTCGTCTTTTGGACAACACAAGTCAGCAGTCTTCCCCATGATTGTGTAACCCACAGAACTAGACTGAGAGACCATTTAAAGGCCTTTGCACTGGTTTTGAATTAATTAACTGATTAGAGTGTGGCACCAGGTGTCTTTAATATTGAACCTTTTCACAATATTCTAATTTTCCGAGATACTGAACTTGGGATTTTCCTTCATTATCAGTTAGAATCAAAACTTAAATAAATAAACATTTGAAATATCAGTCAGTGTGTAATGAATGAATATAATATACAAGTTTAACTTTTTGAATGATTAGTTAAATAAAATCAAATTTTTAATGATATTCTAATTATATGACCAGCATGTGTACAAGAAAGGCTAAAAACTAACTTTAACCCTTCACATTACCTGCTGAATAAGCCTAAAGTCGTGGCTGACCAGCATCATTCCACCCTCAAAGTCGTTGATCGCCTCAGCCAGAGCATCAATGGTTTCAATGTCAAGGTGATTGGTCGGTTCATCAAGAAAGAGCAAGTGGGGATTCTGCCAGGCCAACCAGGCAAAGCAGACACGGCACTTCTGCCCATCAGACAGATTCCGAATAGGGCTCACCTAGTTTAAAAGGAATGTGTCCATAAGTAAAATATATTTGCAGGTTAAGTGTAGTTTTTTTTTTTTTTTTTTTAAACCTTACCTGCTGTTTGCCGGTGAGTCCATAGCGGCCAATGATTTTCCTCATTTCTTCTTTCTCCTTAATCTCAGGGTAACACTTCATCATGTATTCCAGAGGTGAAAGGTCAAGCTCCAGTTGCTCTGTTAGATGCTAGAGAAGTTAAATACTATTAAAACTAGTCTAAAGCCCCAATAAACTCAAATTTTCTGGAGGCATTTTAATATTAAAGTTATTAAAGGGTTAGTTTAAATTATGTTTTAAGTTTTATTTTTAAATTAAAATTATGTCATTAATAGCCACGTTTCCACAGTCGAGCTTAAACCAGGCATGCTAGTGTGTGCCAGGGCCAATCGCCTTTCCACTGTAACTTCCAGGGCTTGATCGTGCCTCGTCTGGGCTTTTTCGGGGCCAACGGCCAGGGTTTTTTGGCCTGACGAAAACCTTGGGCCAAAGCGGGCCAGCTGGGGCTAGAGGAGTGGTCATGAACAAAGGCAGAGTTTCTCCTAGTCTGGATAGCGTCAGCACCGCAGATCATTTCAGAAAGATAAATGCTTTAACACCAGTATTAAAGACTTTATAAAAGTGATGAAAAAGACTATGGACGTTAAACATTAATGTTATCATAGTAAACATTGTAAATGCAACCTATTTGAGAAATCAGACGTCAACTTCTTATTCTCCATCACAATTGTGTATTTATTTAGTAACATTTTAGCTGACAAATCTAGTCTCGAGATATCAAAATATAATAATGATTTTTGTTTGGGAGCCTTTATAAAAATAGAGAGTTTCAGAAAGCTAACAGCTATAACACCAGCATTAAAAAAGTTCTTAAATAAGTTGAGCTCAAAACTCACTTTCAGTCAGCAGTGTGTGTTTGAAATAACTTGATCCGATGTGGATTATAATCACCATACAAGACATTAACATTACCACAGTAAACACTGTAAATGTGACCGTCAGCTTATTCTCTATCACAATATTGTATTTAGTAACTTATATTATCTGTCATAAGTCTCATCTCGAGAGTTTAGTTCCACGTAGCCTTTCATAATGTTTTTTTGTTCGGAAGCTTTTATAAAAATAGAGATATTATCATTCATTCTTAATGTGATGTATATGCTACAGCGGCTACAAATACCGTATTTTTCGGACTATAAGTCACACTTGACTATAAGTCGCATTTATTTATAAGCAAGAGAAAACTCCGTGCTCAGTGTAGACTACAGGAGCACTGAGCAGCATAGAGCACCCTCTCGCGACTTTAGATGGTACGGTTTTCTCTTGGTTAAGATCAAATTAATTTTGATAAATAAGTCGCACCTGGCTATAAGTCACAGGCCAGCCAAACTATGAAAAAAAAAGTGTGACTGGAAAATACTATAAACAGAAACTGACTCAACTGAATAAGCAGGATATTTTCACGTGTTAAAAATAAAATAGAAATGTGTGTGATTTGAGCCCTGATAAATTAATTCATTATGATCAATGTACCACTTATTCTATAGTAAAACATTGATGCTTTTTAATGTTTAATAAAGCATGCAAACAAACGGCCACTTTTATCATATTTGTTTTGTGATCGCCCTAGTTCCAGTGACTTATTTCTTAGTTTTCTGATAACTTATCTTTGTTGGTGAAATGACAGGGTTGCGTGACGTTGTTTCTGAGAGGCATGTAGAGGGCGTGTTTTATTGAAGCGCAGTGGAGCTTCAGCCTTGACTGTGGAAACACTGCACTATTCTGGCATCGGCCTGGCCCATTTTAAGTCCTGGTTCACACTGGCCCGACAGTGGAAATGCGGCTAATGACTCACCCTCATGTCGTTCCAAACCCGTAAGACCTCCGTTTATCTTTGGAACACAGTTTAAGAAATTTTAGATTTAGTCCGAGAGCTCACAGTCCCTCCATTGAAACTGTGTGTACGGTATACTATCCATTTCCAGAAAGGCAATAAAAACAAAGTAGTCCATGTGACATCAGAGGGTCAGTTAGAATAAAGTCTTAATTTGTTATTTTGGGACCAAAATGTATTTTCGATGCTTCAACAAATTCTAACTGACCCTCTGATGTCACATGGACTACTCTGAAGATGTTTTTATTACCTTTCTGGACATGGACCGTATATTATACATACATTGTCAATGGAGGGACAGAAAGCTCTCGGACTAAATCTAAAATATCTTAAACTGTGTTCCGAAGATCAAAGGATGTGTTGCGGGTTTAGAACGACATGAGGGTGAGTCAATGACATAATTTTAATATTTGGGTGAACTAAACCTTTAATTTGGTCATTTAAGTTATTGCCATAATCCTCAATATTATGATCCTGATCCATTATAATTACTGCATTACTACATAAATGTCATGAGCCAACAGACCTGATGATATCGGCCAATCTTCACATGGGAGTTTTTTCTAATCATACCATCTGTGGGCAGGAGCTGAAAGAAGAGAAGCTATTTTATAAACCACAATACTAAAACCAAAGTTAAATGCATCTGTTAAAATCTGCCTTACCTCTCCAGCAAGGAGCTTCAGCAAAGTAGACTTGCCTGCCCCATTAGGCCCTACAAGGGCCACCCGTGTGTCCAAGTCAATTCCAAACTCCAGGTTTTTATAAATATGTGGCTATATAACAAAGATACATGTGAGAACCTCAACCCTGAGAAGGATGCAACAAAAGCGTGACAAATGTTGTATTGTTTATTAGACCTGCATACCATATTTTCCGAATACCTGAAGCTGACATTCTGAACCATAATGACAGGAGGAGGGATCTTCCCACAGGGAGAAAAATAAAATGACAGAGTCTGAAAGGAAAAGGTAGTTTGAGCCATTTCACTATTGACTGAAAGCCAGCATATACAGCAACAAATAAAGGGAAAATGCGTATAGAGTTATGCCTGAGATCAAGTGGAAACTGTTCTTTCATTACCTTGTCATTCACAACACGCTCAGTCAAACCTGAGGCAACCATCTTCTGTAGAGTCTTCTCTTTGCTCTGAGCTTGTCTGGCCAGCTTGGCAGAACCGTGACCAAACCGAGCAATGTAGTTCTGAGGATCAACAGGATCACGTTTAGATAACCACATAAATCACAAGCCATGCAGTTAGAGAAATGTAACAAAATTAGCATGTTTACTAATGCAGGACTTGAGCCTGAACTTTTTTTCTCCCGGGGCTTGGGGGTTGCAAGGGCAGACACATACACAGGGTTATTCAAGACAAATTACAGTTCCTTGCAACTTATTAGTAACGTATCTGCCATTGCCATTATCCCTTGACAGGCTCAGACTAAAGATTATTGTGGGATATTTGAAACAGCAATTCCAAGAGTGGTTACTCACTACAATATGGTGTAAACACATTGCTTTGTCCTTAAAACATTACATTTCTGAAATTGCTCTGTTCAAAATAAATAATGGTAAACTAAATAACAGGAAATTAATATAAAGGAAATACACAAAGATAGACTACAAAAAAAACCTACAGTTCAATTAACAAAAACATTAAAGTGGTCCAAGAACTGAAAGCAAAGTTAAAGCTTTCCTTATTCAAACTGATTTCTTTTCCCTTCATACACTTCGGAAATTATGAGCTATAATTTCAGGGGAAGTTGTGGCCTAACGGTTAGAGTTGGATTCGCAATCGAAAGGTTGTGAATTTGAGTCTCGGGCCAGCAGGAATTGTTGGTGTTGGGGGGGGGGGGGGGGGGGGGGGAGTGCATGTACAGTGCTCTCTCCACCCTCAATACCATGACTTAGGTGCCCTTGAGCAAGGCACAGAGCACAAAACTTACTTTGAAACGTTTTAGTCTAGTTCTTAACTAATGATTATTTTGCTAATCAAGTAACCTGATTATTTTGACATAACACACACACACGTAACGATAAGGCAATAATTGGCCTCAAATAAAGTATCAAAAGTACATGGTTTTATTCATCAACACTTAAATTCATAATGTAATAAGCCAAATTATGAAAAATACCTGCAGAGGGTGCCAATTGCTTGGTGATGTTTCATGTGATTTAACAACACTTAAATCCATTTAATTTTAATATTTGGCCACATGCAAAGTCAGAAACTTAGCCCCTTTCACACAAAGTCTTTGCTGGTAAATTACAGTTAATAGGTCATGCAGAGATGATTACAAAGCTATGCTGCTTTTTAAAATTGCTTTTCTATGTAATTATGATGCTAGATGGAAATCTTTGACCACTGCACCTCGCAGCTTTTTCCATGTGTCACGCACAAGACCCAGGCTTCTTTTCCATTCATCAGCTAATGTGCATCCCATGTTTATAAGAGCAAAAACTAGTTATGTTAGTTTGGTTGAGAGTGAAAGCGGTGTTCCTCTCATACATTGGTTGGCAAACTCATGAACTTGAACATGAAATCAACGATATCAAGTGTTTTCAAAAATGCAGGGTGACTTTTTTTCTTCTCACAGCCAAGTGCCGGACACTGGAGATGCGGCATGGTGCCGGAGAACTTTAAAACCCTGCCAATGTACATTTAGAAGTTTACCTTCATGTGTGCTATCTGGTCCTGCTCCCAGTTAAACCGCTTCATCTGATTCTCCTCCAGTTCCTCTCTGGTCTTCACATACTGGTCATAATTACCCTTCACAGAACAGGATGAATGATGAAATGAAACTGCACATTTGTGATTATAGGAAATCAGCCCTAAGCGCTTACAGGGGACAGAATTTGTATCTTTACCGTGTAATATTTCAGCTTGCGCTGGTGCAGGTGAATAATGTTGGTACAAACACCATTGAGGAAGTCTTGAGAATGGGATATTAAAACCAGAATTCTTTTAAACCTGTCGGTGAAAAAAAAAAAAAAAAAAAAAACTTGAGCATATAGCTCTCAGCATGATCTTTGTAAATAACTGCATCACAATAACAGAATGCATGTTGTAATATAACACTGGCAACACTAAAGGTGCACTTGTTAACATTACAATACTATGTGTTACTACAGTGTTAGGATTAGAAGATGGTAGTGGTACTCTATCTTCAAACAAAATTGCATCTAGGTTGTGCTGACAGATCAGTTAAACGCTTCGGTCTAGTTTTTGTCAAAGCTCTATCCATATCAAGAACAAACTGCTTGATGGAAGAGCTACAATTCGGCCTTTTGTTAACATCATTTCATCAGCAACAATCCACAGTAAACCGAAATATTAACCATTTTATTCAACATTCTCTCAGCCTTTGTTTTTTTTAAATTAACTTACTGGCTGAGCTCTTCCTCCAGCCACACACATGCGTCCAAGTCAAGGTGGTTTGTTGGCTCATCCAACAGCAGCATGAAAGGCTTGAGAAACAGTGCCCTGAAGATTTCCGAAAAAACATGAGTTTAAACGTATGCAAATAAAAAAATATTCAGACACATTCACTGAAATGCACAGGGATCAGTAATACGCTTCGTACCGTTTTTGTCACTGCACAGTTAGCACAAAGCAACTGCGCTATCATTCGGCCTTTTATTTCATCATCTCCCAGCAGCTCTAACATTAGGATAAGATTCTGAAAGCTCACCGAGCAAGAGCAACACGCATCCTCCAGCCACCGCTGAAGTCTTTAAGTTTCTTCCGCTGCATAGCATTAGTGAAGCCGAGACCGTTGAGGATCCGTGAGGCCCTCATCTCAGCTTTATCAGCATCCAGCTCCTCCAAACGCTCATACAGCTCCATCAGCTTCTCACATTCAGCTAAAGTTTGCCAAACAAGATGTAAACAATTACATTCACAAATTACAGGTGTTCCTCAACCATGAGAATCCTTAAAAACTGAACAGAATTAAGGAGTCTTCTCAAGCTGAGATGTTCAATATACCACGCCTAGGAAAGGAAGCTGTTACAAAAACAGTTCCTATGAAAACGTGGAAAGTTTTTAAATTGATCTGATCTATTAAAGAAATGTATTCTCTGGCAAAAATGTTCATTAAACACTCATTACGTTTATTCTTATACCATCACTGGTTCTCAGACTCTTTTGAATCAAAAACAATTCATATTGAACAAGTATGGTTTGAAGAAGTAAATGCCAATTGCCATTTCTAGGTGAACTAATCCTATTAAAATATGCCAAAAGCATTTGATCAAAATGATTTAAACTCACAGTCCTCATGAGCGAGCCTTTCAGCTTCTCTCTCCAGCCTGATCCTCTCTTCATCTACCTCCATCACACACTCCAGAGCGGTCTTCTCACTGGGAGCCATCTCACGGGTCAGATGGTAGATATCAATGTGTTCTGGAATCGGCACCTCCCTGTGACCAATCGCTGACAGCAGCATGGATTTGCCTACACAATTTGGATACGAGTCCGTTATCTATGAGCCTGCCAATGGAAGTAATTTATAAAGCCACCAAGAGGAGCTCTAATTGACCAACTTTACCAGTTCCATTGAGTCCGATAAGGCCATAGCGACGGCCAGAGTTGAGCTCCAAACTAGTGTCACTGAGTAGCTCTTGTCCATGAAAGGTGAGAGACAAGCTGCTGATGTGCACATCAGTGCTGTTGGGATGAGATGCCAGCACACCGGTCACTGCCCGAGCCTCGGTTTTCTTCAGCTCAAACTCATCCAGCTCCTTCGTCAAACTGGCAACCCCTGTAAAAAAAAAGAAAAAAAAAAGGGAATATTCAAATGGAGTAAGAAGGATGATGAGAATCAGGTTTTAAATATCCTGAATAAAAGCACATGCAATGTCAATTCAGACCAATGTATAAAAACAACAGATGGGCTAAAGAAAAATGCAAGGCCACTCTATAACATTAGGTTGCACTTATAGAAAAGCAGATTTTTTTTTTTTGTTTATCAAATAACAGATGCAGAAAGAAAAGCCCCAGGTTTCTATTCTTTCACAGCTATTCTCCATCACTTGGCAAAATCCTTTGGGCACATGACCAAAAACAAATATTATTTGTTGGCAAGTTTTCTTCGCAGTACAATGAAGAGAGATTGTTACATCCTCGCTCACGCTCTCTCTATAAAAAAAAATAGCACCAAATTTTCACACTGTATATTGGTTGTGAACAGGCCTTAAGACCGCCTTTGAATGGTTTGCCTCACCATTGACCTCATCCGCTCCATTTTGCTGGATCTCGGATTTCTCTGCATCACCGTTCACTCCATCCTCTGGTTTCTTTGTACGCTGACGAGCTTTGGCTGCTTCTTTCTTCTTCGCTGCCTTCTTTTTTGCTAAATCAGATGGCATTTTAACTGTGAATACCAGGAAAAAACGCCTCCGAAACCTGCGGGAGAGAGACAAACAAAACGATCAGATGCTCTAAGAGATTATTGGGGGGGGGGGGGTATCACAAAGTGCACACTGTTCCCAAATGTACTTCCTGTTAAAATCAACATTAGATTCGCCTAAAAATACTTCTACTTTGTTCCCAGGGTTGTTTTATGTCTCGTGTTAGCATCCACCGAAAGACGGTGGTTTGGCTTTGGTCACGTGGAGGCGGCCAGTACTTTTCCCTGACGCAGTGTAGGCAAATAACTGCAAGGATGAAGTAATACCGGAACAAAAATACTTATCGGTACATTACAGCTAGGATATCGCGATGAGTTAAAAAAAAAAACAGATAGAGAAATAGCGAAGCCGCTACTCTTATAAAACGTGTCTGCTAACTCCAAGGCCCGACCAATTAACAACTTCACCAACCATGCTAACTCTAGCAGTAAAACACCGTGTTTCCTGGATCTTGCTCCCTGGACATAGAACAACTGCAGTTTATACCCAAATTGTGATAAAATAAGTAACTTTAGTAAATAAAGTCCCCATCAAACGAAAAAACATGTTTAACTGGTTGAGGAGGGCACGCGAGTAACGTTATCTGTTCCCACGAGCTAGCCGGCGAGCTAACGGCCTGTACAACTATATAGTTAATCCAAAAGATGTCCGGAGAACTAAATTACATGAGCAGAAGAGGTATGAGATTTTATGGACATTGATTATTAGAAATTGGGCGTTAGCACGTGTAAATAACCAACTTGAATGGAATTAGGCCGTTGTCTTACCTAGCTCTCTTCTTGATGAAGCGCTAGCAGCGGAGAAGCGGTCTCATGGCTCGCGCTAGAAGCGGTAAGGCGCGTGTCACCAATACCGGCATGGCAGCCAATCAGAGGCCGAGAACTTAGAACTCTCCACCCACTTCTTTGCATATGGAAGAATACCTGGGCGTGTTTTGTTTCACGGCAAGTCACACACAATGACCTAAAATGAGTAATATTATCAAGTAGCAATGTGATTCATACAGAAATTCTAATAACAATGTTATGCTATGCTAATAATTTATAGTGCCTTTTTTCCTAGAGAAGGACTTCAAAAGTACAATTCTATCACACTTTACTCATTATTTTTTCGTGTGGAGAGAATTACACCTTTTCAATGTATAAAGCGAATGAGTTTAATTTATTAATTAATAATTCCAGACTTGTTTGGTGAACTGTATGAACGACGATATTGATCATGAATTTGTATTTATTTTATTAATCTTGTTAAAAATGTCCATAACAGACGAACTGTACTTATTTAAATAAAATCCATAACACAGTAAGAATGTCTTGTAAAAAATGTAAAGGGTCAACATTCATGAGACAGTTCTCATCTGTTACACTTGTGCATCAAGCACATCTCAGGTCACAGGTATACAAATGCCATCAACATGTGTGATGGAATATTCAGTAAAATTAAGTAATTTATTGGCATTCACAAAGATGATATAATCATACTTAACCTTTGGTTAACGCTTCCTGTGCATATCAATGATTTAATAAGGCAACAAAGATTCAAAACATTTCAGAATCATGCTAAAAATGAAACTCATAAAAATAAAAACACGAAAATATTCACATGCAACATGCATTATTGTATTTATCAACTCACAATATATTTAGAACATATTTTGTTTTACTGGCATTTAAAGCCTCTAAAGTTGAAGATGCTTTCAAACATCATTTATAAACACTGCTTATGAGAAATCATTTTGTAGTTTTTAACAATAGACAAAAAATAGTGTTAACACAAGTGTTCACAAATCAGAAAGATTTACCTTATTGTAGCAAGAATTTTCTTTAACATATTAAAATTAAGACAATAAATGTGACTTATTGCAAATAAAGTTGGCTGATTTTCATCCAGTGGATTTCTTCATGATATTTTTAGCACAGTGCAGATTTAAAGAAAGACAAACAAAGGAGAACGCTGAAAGCAGAATGTGTTGAAAGAAAATGTACAGAAAATTGGATAGATTCCAAATCTATACTTACATACTAACATTTAGCATGTCATTAATGTTTAAAAAAAATCCCAGGCATTATAAAATTGTATTCATGTTCTACCTTTCCAAGTGAGAAGACACACAGTGTATCAGCATACGTGCATAAAAAGAAAACTGAAGTAAAAACAATTAAGATAGCTGCTGTATTTGTGTTATCAGTGTGAAAGTGGCATTTCCAAGCCACTTTTTAAAATTCATTGTACTGTGAGGTTACACATTCAACTGTACAGTAAAATACATTAAATAAGAGTACAATAACACTTTCACTGACCCTCATTGGTTAAAAAATCAGTCCAAATCTCATTCTGAGAAGGGGTCTAATCCTTTCATGTCCATGGAAAACTGCCCAGTGTGGATATCACCAGAATAAAAGTGACCAAGCCACAGGTAGAGCAAATTAGTTGTCAACTTATTCTTGAAACTGAGATATTTTTGAAACTGTGCTATTTTAGGTGTTTCGCACTGCCAAAGCTTGTTCAAGCTCCTGTCTTCGTTGCTGAATCTACATAAAGCAAAGAAGCATGCATTTGTAAAAAAACAGAACATCTGTAATGACAACTTTTGATTCGAACATGAAAATTATTGCCCCTTTCAAACAGTTTAATGCATCCTTGCTGAATAAAAGTATGCATTTCAAATAATTCATACTGGCCCCAAACATTTGTGGCTAACACGATTAATTTGCTTGTACCCCTCACCTTGCAATAGAAATAGCGGCTAACAGCTTCCTGAGACCAGGGCTGGTTATAAAACTCTGCTCTTCTCTCTTCCTCTGGATTTCCTACAGTGTCTGTCATCAGCTGTAAGCAGAAAATCCAGACCAGTTCAAAACGGCAGAAAGACAGTTTTTCTATTAGCAGTTACATCCTTTCAACCACTAGGTAGAGACACAGTTTCAATTTTTTTTGTGTGTTTAAAGCTTATTTTTGACATACATTAAGAGTGCAAAATGATTGAATATTTGATATAATAATACTGTATATGACTATGATTTTGAGTGGTACACATAATTCACATTCACCTTAAGGTCCCGGTTCTGGGAGCAGATCCAGTCCTGGATGTAGCCCTTGGGGTCCCTTGAGAAGCTAAGCATAAAATCTCTTTGGATCTTCAGTTGGTTGATGGACTCGATAGTTTCATGGATCTAAAAGAATAAATGAAAATGTACAACCAGAACTTAATATTTATGGATTGAATTTATGTTAAGTTAAATAAAACAGCATCTAGACATTCAATAATTCTTGTCGAGGATGGCTCTTTCTGACCTTGTTGTCCAGCGATGCAATTTCTTGCTGATTGGCTGTGGACAGCAGGAATCCATTCATCTGACTCTTAAGAGGATCATCAACTTCAACATCTATGTCATAGCATGCTGTCTTCTTCTGGTCATTTGGATCCACGCTGATAAAATTCAAATTGAAAAAGGCATTTAAAACAACAGATTATCTGAAAGTATAAATTCTCTCCTTAGTTACACACCCTCATAGCATTGTAAAACTATATGCAGTTGTATTTTCAGTGTAAAACACAATAATACATGATAACCTATAATGCTTTTGGAGCATCAAGCTAGGAATCAATTCAAATAATCTTTAAACAATACTATTTATGTGTACAGTATCGCATACAAAAGTTATATTATACAGGTTTGGAATTATATGGGGGTGAGTAAATCACAAAATTGACATTTTTGGGTGAATTATCCCTTTAAATTGTAAACAAAAACAGGCCCTTAAAGGTGCATTCGTGTCAAAGGACTTAAAACTGCTATAGATTAAATGATTTTAAGTCTGAGGATCCAATAAATGGAGAAACCTTCTGAACTGATGACCACTCACCTGATAACATGATTGATCACAATAGGATCAGGCGGCAGCAGAAGGTTAGTTAGTCGCTGGGGGATCTCACAAAACTTCAGACGAGGACAGTCAAAGATCTGAGAGGAAAAAAATGAGTTTGCTATCAGGCAAAATGTTGACACCAAAATGAAGAAAGCATTTTATATGACAGAAGTATGGCAGAACCTGCTGGAAATATTTATCACAGTTGATGTACTCCTTCTCATGAGGATCCTGCAGCTTGTTGGTCTTGACGTACTGCCATAAAGCCTGGATGATGCAGGAGCGGGTCTGAGTGTGGATGCCAAGGAGACGTGCAAGGCGAGGATCCAACTTAAACTGAGGAGGCTGAAACAAATAAACACATGAAATAAACACATTCCAAAAGAACTGTACCTTTATCAAATATTCACATATTTTGTACATTACACTACTTCAATTTACATTCAGTGTACTTGAATAGTTGACATACCATGTCAACAGCAAGGGTTTAGTTAAAACTTTACACTAGCATTTCAAAATCTGGCATCATTAAGACCTTATTACTTACTTATATTCAAAAAGAATGAATTAAATTAACAGTAAACACATTTAGAATTTCAGAAAAGAAATGCATTCCTTGTGAATTTTCGAATATATTATAGAAAATCTAGAATATAGAAAACAAACTTTGATAATAATATGAAATGTTTCTTGAGCACCAAATCAGAATGATTTCCGAAGACTTGAATAATGGATGCCGAAAATTCAGCTTCACCATTACAGGAATAAATTACAGTTGAAAACATATAAAATAGAGAGCACACTGTACACACTTTTGAACGGCAGAGTAACTGTATAAAGTGTACATCTTAACACCTGTAATTGGTCACCATTTCTTCCACAGTATTTATCACTATTTTTAAGCCTTTGCTAATTTATTTAAATGCTTATCTGGTGTGATTAATTCATTTTTACAAATATGACTCTTCAATTTAATCACACAAAATCTTAATGTATAATAATAATATATATATATATATATATATATATATATATATATATATATATATATATATTTTTTTTTTTTTTTACTATTTCTAGATGTTAATGTCATATAGCATGACGTGTATCTGGATACTGCTAAAACTACTTGAAATTTCATGTCAACTACACAACTGCAAATGTGTTTCACTGTTTTTAAACATTGGAAATTAAAATGTAGAAAAAGAGACAAAGGTTTAGTGTTCTGACAAATCAAGCCTCTTCCCACCAGGTTGTAGTTAGAAAAGTGAAAACTACTGTAATTAAGAGTCATTTAGTAAAGAGCTATAGCTACTTTGGTGAACAGAGAAGGGCAATCAAACTTTTAGAGATGAATGACTTGACTATAGCTTTTAATTACA